>NC_043975.1:17558446-17741157 GCF_902148855.1 Sphaeramia orbicularis
CAAGTCGGAGAACAGCTTGAAATGGTACAAAGGTAAGCGGTGAACTGCCAGAGGTAAAAAAAACCAAACAAAAACAGGTAAGGTTAAACAAACTGAAAATAATGTACATTTCAGAATTACACAAAAAGGCAAATAAGAAATGGGTTAACAACTTAAAGCAGTTCTGCAGCAATGGAGGTTGGTCAAGCCTCAAAAGTTGGTGCTGCCAATTCCTACAGGTGTCCCAACGTTTGTGAATTATTTACATCCCCCTCTGTCTGCATAAAAGTAGTGTTGGACCACACTTTAGTACCATACGGTTGTGAGCATTATCTGAACAGTATTGTACTGTAGAAAGTAGTGTGTTACTATAAAAATGGCGAGGAAAAGGAAATTAACGATAGAAGAAAGACAGACCATCATAATACTTAAAAATGTAGGTCTGTCCTACACAGAAATGTCCAAGAAAGTCAAGGTGTCAGTAAGTCCAGTTTCCTTCATCATCCAAAGGCCCTCAGAAACTGGGGGAAATACTGACAGGAAGAGGTCTGGCAGACCCAAAGCCACAACAGAGTCAGAAGACAAGTTTATGACAGTCAACAGCTGGAGTGATAGGCAACTCACAGGACAACAGCTTCAAGCACAGCTCAATAGTGGTTGTAGTAAGCAAGTCTCAGTTTCAACTGTGAAGAGAAGACTTCCAGTTGCAGGTTTGATGGGTCGAGTTGCAGCAAGAAAGCCATTGCTGAGACTTCAGAATAAGAAAAAGAGGCTTGCCTGGGCCAAGAAACACCACCAGTGGACTACTGAAGACTGGTATGGTACCAAAGTGTGTTCCAACACTACTTTTATGCAGACAGAGGGGGGTGGAAGGAATTCAGAAATGTTGGAACACCTGTAGGAATTGGTAGCACCAACTTTCAAGGCTTGATCAACCTCCATTGCTGCAGAACGATTTTAAGTTGTTAACCCATTTCTTGTTCGCCTTTTTGAATAATTCTGAAATGTATATTATTTTCAGTTTTGTTTAACCTTACCTTTTTTTTTTTTTTTACCTCTGGCAGTTCCCCCCTTACCTTTGTTCCATTTCAAGCTGTTCATTGGACTTGAACTGCTTGAATTTCAATACAAAACTGGAAAAAGTGGGGTGTTCTAAAACATTTGACCAATAGAGTACATCAATTTTTTTTGGGATTTTGAAGTGATAGTAACATATGATATGTAATGTACATTATAATAATTAACAGGGTTAAAACTGAATATATTTTATTGAAAACTCAAACAAAAGAATAAAAACTTCATATGTGATGAGATAACATGATAACCCTTCAATAAAGTGAAAAAAAGCCCACTGCCTTCGAAATGCTCATAAATGATCTCAACTGTTAGTATGTGCTGAGGTCGTCTTCTTGGGGACGTGTTCACATGGAGGGTACACATGAGGACGCCATGCAACTGTTGGACTGGCCTAAGTGGGTTTGAGGGAGGGGAGGGGGTGGGTTTGTGGTTCTGATTAATTATGTTTATTGGTATTTCTTTACTTAGGCAGGTTAGTTACACTGTTTAGACCAGACAGATTATAAGTTGAGGGTTACATTTGTGGTGCTGTTGAGCCCATGTTTCTCTTTAACCTGCATATGGTTTGTTCTATATAAACTGTTTCAAAGAATTCCGTAAAAACATCAGAGCTCTGGACCTGGCTTTAACTGGCTCTATATTTTTGCTGCACTTCACTTCAATACTGGCTGCTCCTGTCTTCTCTGGAAGGTGTCAACAACATCAAAGCAGACCGTTAAACTTAGTTATATTCTGCTTGTTTACGTGTTGAAAGTGTGCTGGAGTTTCTTTCATGCTGGGACCTAGTCATGCATTAACATAAGCAAACTAATTTAAAATGTCTTGTTTGGCTGCATGTATAAAAACAGGAGTTACTCTGACTTCACTGAATTTACTAAACCATAGAGATCATTCCACTGGGTGTTTCTGTCACACTGAGCCCCCATGTAAGATATTTAGTTTATATTTAATTTACTGATTAGGTAGATGTTCATAAAAGCTCAGAGTAAATTAAAAAGTTATTATATTTAAACAGAAAAGTGACTTTTTCAACAAATATATCATTAACTGAACAATTGACTGTTTCCATGTTCACCTCTGAACGTCCAAATGGGTGATATTTAAGGATGGTTAAAAGCTGAGAAACTGCATTTTACAAATATTATTTCAATGCACTGATACAAGTAATGGTTCAAAAGTTATGAAACGCTTTAGATCAGTAGATGCTTGGGGTCGCCGGTGGATGTTTAGGTCTTCAAGGGTTAAAGCAGTCCCAGTTCTTTGCACAGAAGTCAGCGTACAGCCTGTTATTATGTAGGCAACTGTGACAGCTGTTAACTCATGAACAGGGCAACAAATAACAGGCTCACAGCACAAAACAGTCTAAAAAACAAACTTTTTATAAGCACATGCGCTTGCATTTTATATAGAGACATTAAAAAGATGCTTTGGTGCTACAGTGCTCTATAAACGTCCAAACTGATCCATATATTTTGATATAGCGTATAAAAAAAAAAAAACAGCTCAGATGTTATAATCCATAAGTAGGCATCCTGCTCGGTAACTGATCCATTTGTACATGAGGATGTTTCTTGGAAGTGATTTCACAACTAAAACAAGCATCTGCAACTGCTGTTATTTGTCAAATTGTATGGATTTTACTGGTTACATATTTATTTTACATATTTTTTAATCGCATGCTAACATTTTTGCACATTTATTTATGCTAATTATGTCATTTTAATGCCTGGTACAACTAAAGGTACATTTGTTTGGACAAATATAATGATAACAACAAAAATAGCTCATAAGAGTTTAATTTCAGAGCTGATATCTAGCCATTTTCTGTGGTTTTCTTGATAATAACCCAAATCACTTCAGTTCTTACATTAATATATGGCATTATACTGCCAAAAACAGTGCTTTTGGGCATTCCATGTTTTCTTTTCTGTCTGTTTTAGTCACATGATACACTCAGGAGTTAGTACTTGATTGCATAAACATTGTTTTTGATTACTTTTGATGGTTTATATATATATATATATACACACATACAGGGTGGGGAAGCAAAATTTACAATGTTTTGAGGCAGGGATTGAAAGACAGTGTATGACCAATTAGTTTATTGAAAGTCATGAGAATTTATTTGCCACAAGAAAATATACATAATAGAAAAATTTTTTATTCTATGTGTCCTCCTTCTTTCTCAATAACTGCCTTCACACGTTTCCTGAAACTTGCGCAAGTGTTCCTCAAACATTCGGGTGACAACTTCTCCCATTCTTCTTAATAGTATCTTCCAGACTTTCTCGTAATAGTTTTGCTCATAGTCATTCTCTTCTTTCCATTATAAACAGTCTTTATGGACACTCCAACTATTTTTGAAATCTCCTTTGGTGTGACGAGTGCATTCAGCAAATCACACACTCTTTGACGTTTGCTTTCCTGATTACTCATATGGGCAAAAGTTTCTGAAAAGGTATGGATAATAGTGTTAGGTATGATTATGACATCAATATATGTTTGGTTTCAAAACAATTGACGTAGTGCCTGCTGAGAAAAAACAACTAAATGTTCATTGTAAATTTTGCTTCCCCACCCTGTATATATATATAATATATATATATATATATATATATATATATATGTAATATCATTCATTTTTAATATATATTAATTGTTTTTCATTTGCATGACCAAACAGAGTCAAGAAAAAAGGGACTAAATATGGACTTAACGTGTTATTAAACACCTTCAACAGTTTCAACAAAACAACTTGAAACAACTGTTCCATCTTGGGGGTTTTGTCCTCATATTTCCATCCAGAGGGCTAACGTGCTGTTTTGGTAATTTCCCTCTTTATGGGTTGGTTCTGCTGCCTGTCACTATCGGATCAACTGTCCATTTGCGCATGTGCAATTGTTACTTTACTTGGACAAACTGCCCCAAATGAGACATTCAGAGTCATTCTGATTTTTCTGCACATGGGTTAATCACGTTAAAATTTTTAATCAGATTAATCATGATGATTTTCAGAGCTATATTTGTATGTTTGTATATTAGAGCTTTATATATGTGTATATATTCTTTTTTGTTGTATTGATCCTTTCTTTCCTGCTACTCTTATTATACTTGAATGGAGCAACTGTAACAGCCAATAATTTCCCTCTGGGACTAATAAAGTGTTCTCATTCTGATTCTATGTTCACTACGGAGTCTCTGAATGCCCAATAAGACACATCTGATGGTGGTGAGACGCTGGAAAATGGGGTTTTATCTGAATTGTTTACATGTATTGATAGGATTAGGAGTTCATAAATGATAAAACATATCATTTCAGTAGATGCTTTGGTCTGTTTGGGTGTTTGAGGGTTAATATTTGTAAAACAGACAGTCTGAAAGTGTTAATGAAAGGGCTGTAATGTTAACAGCTGTGTTTTGTTGGCGTACACTAAACAAACTGACAGTCCACCTTTCTGGGGCAGAGAGTCTGTGGAAAAGTTTAGTTAAGTTAAAAGAGAATCTGCAACTTGAAGAAACCCCAGCAGCTCGGAGCTGCGTGGAGGCATGGTGTTCATTACAGTAGAAGCACAAGGACACGACTTCTTTTGTGATGGGAATTTGAATGCTTTTTTTTGACGCTGCCTTCACCGAGCTCTGTGTTTGAACCAGCACAAGTCATTCTCCACACACCCACAGGGGCTCGGTGGCTTTAAAGCATAATTTCCACAGTAGAATTCAAACAAATACAAAAAAGAATAGTTTTTCATACCGGATTTTGACTGGAACTGAGATGCTGATTGGCTTCAAAGTCATTTTTACCCACACAGTCAAATCTGTGTTGTTTCTGGTTCCCAATTGTAAATACGTTACTCTGGCGAATTATCGAGGTTTGATTAAGGGAAGCCATATAGATCCTCTCTACATTGATCTTTCTGAAAACAAGATTTCATCATGTTCAGCTTCAGAGGACGTAACAAGCTCCACTTCCAATTAAACATGGCGTGCTTTGCCTCCAGGCGTCAGCATCAAGTCGAACTTTTCTGTCAGGCACATGGTTTGATACTGTACTCCGCTTTACAGTGTGGAGTTTCTTTTCTTTTTTTTTCCAAGTCAAACACAAATGAAATGCATAGTTCTACAGTGTGAAGGCAGATGTTGTCTCATCAAAAGAAGCTCTCTAGTGGGAAGTTTCTAGAGATGAATAAAGCAACTACTGTCCGCTTCTGCAGCAATGGGCACTTCAGTTATTGTTGGAAGTGATATTATAATAAAGTCTTACTTGAATTTATATTAAACTAATTTATTCATGCATGGAATTATGGATGTTTTAAAGATATAAGTGGGCGAGGTCAAGGGTGTCACGGATGAAAAGCCCACTACTTTTTGATTCATAACTTTTGAACCAGACAAGTTTAAGACAAATATTACACATAACTGGGAAGGTCTAAATGTAAGTAAGTTAGTAAGTAAATTTTATTTATAGAGCACTTTTCGTAGACAGAGTCACAAAGTGCTTTAAAGTGCGAAGTACAAATAAACTGTACAAATAAAAAACAATTAAAATACCAGTAAAACACAATAAAACACAATTAAAATACCGTTAAAATATGATAAATACATAAAGTGCAATCAGTTTGTAGCAGCCCTGAGTCAGTGGGGAAATTAAAAAGCCGGCTTGAACAGGAGTGTTTTGAGATGTTTTTTAAAACTCTCTACAGTGTTTAAGAGAAGGCATCTCTAAATGCCATCTTAAACATACTCAAAGGGCAAAATATAGTTTCAAATATTTTTAAATGAAAAATATCAAAAACTCCTGCGTCATGGATGGACAAAAAATTTAAGTCTATTTTTGCAAGAGCTACAATGTTCTCAAAAGTGATATTCCTATGACATTTTCATCCTAAAATGTATTCAGTGTATACCTTAAACCCTCTATTTTAATTCCTAATAATTGGTTTGAGGAAAAAAATTTTATCATACCTACACTGAACAAAAATATAAATGCCCCACTTTTGTTTTTGCTCCCATTTTTCATGAGCTGAACTCAAAGATCTGAAACTTTTTCTGTGTACACACAAGGTTTATTTCTCTCAAATATTGTTCACAAATCTGTCTAAATTTGTGTTAGTGAACACTTCTTCTTTGCTGAGATAATCCATCCACCTCACAGGTGTGGCATATCAAGATGCTGATTAGACAGCATGATTTTTGCACAGGTGTGCCTTAGGCTGGCCACAATAAAAGCCACTCAAAATGTGCAGTTTTATCACACAGCACAATACCACAAATGTCACAAGTTTTGAGGGAATATACAATTGGCATGCTGACTTCAGGAATCTCCACCAGAGCTTTTGCCTGTGAACTGAATGTTCATTTCTCTACCATAAGCCATCTCCAAAGCTGTTTCAGAGAATTCATGAAGAAGACTGTGCGAGGAAAATGGTGGTCACACCAAATACTGACTGGTTTTCTGACCCCCCTGGACCACCCAATACAGTAAAACTGCACATTTTAGAGTGGCCTTTTATTGTGGGCCTAAGCACACCTGTGCAATAATCATGCTGTCTAATCAGCATCTTGATATGCCACACCTGTGAGGTGGATGGATTATCTCAGCAAAGGACAAAGGAGAAGTGCTCACTAACACAGATTTAGACAAATTTATGAACAATATTTGAGAGAAATAGGCCTTTTGTGTACATAGAAAAAGTTTTAGACCTTTGAGTTCAGCTCATGAAAAATGGGAGCAAAAACAAAAGTGGGGCATTTATATTTTTGTTAAGTGTAAATAGTAAGAGTTAAAAAAAAAAAAAAAAAAAGGGCAGCGTCATGGATCGACAACAAAAGTAAATATCAAATTAAACATTTTTTTTAATTTCAATTATCAATATCATATACATTTTTTTTTTTTTTACAATATTATAATATTAACATTATATTCAAATGCATCTTGCATAGATATGTGCATTTATTCATTTTAAACACTAGTCGCTTTTCCATTGACCCTAAAATTGCGCAAATATAACTTCTGCATAAAAATTTACCCAATGAAAAAACGACAATTTCGCCAAAAGTCTAATTTTTTTTAAAAGTTTTTGCGCTAGGAAGAGGTGGTGTTCGGGCAAATGGTATATCACGCAAAACTGCAATGTAAAGATCTTTTTCGCAACTAGAGTCAGGTGAATTAAAAAAACTGATGTCGACGGACGTTACAACAAGCAAAGAAGAAGAAGAAACATGTCGTGGTATGTGTGGACACACCAGCAAACCCGATCATTTTTGAATTTAGAACGAGATAGAGGGGTAATATATAATAATAATGAATATATCTGGAAATCAACACCATGTTTACATTCATTGCCGTGTTTATGGAATGACTTCTCGTGTCATCTCGCGTTAATAAATAAACAAATCATCGCATTTGTGATTTAATGGAAAAAACGACGTTTTTCGACATTTAGTAAATATCGGTAAAGTTTTGCGCAGCTGTCCAATGGAAAAGTGAGTACTGTGTGTTTAGAATATGACATAAATAATATAATAGCCAAATATCAATGTATTTGGAATAAATTTAGTTTATTTATCAAAGTTTATAAAATGAACCCAGAATGACGGCACAAAACTTTGTCACTTTCCAAACACTCACGCACATAAACATTTTTTATCATTTCAAAATACATTTTCCTGAAAAATACATAATTACCTACCCAAAAATATAAGTTTGGTGTAGATTATTGTAAATTCATTTTTTGACCAGATGTTAACCTTCCCTTGACTTTGACTAAATATAGAGTCACGGCCAAAGGTTTTTGACAGAAAATAACTGCATATATGAGATTTATTTCCGCATCTGTACCCAAAAGATTCTTATACTTACAAAAGACTAAACATATTGTACGCTACACCATAAACACCGTCTTACTTTATATTATCTTGTCTTTTTAGATTTAACTGACATATACTATTTAACTTTCTAGTATCTCACTGACATGAAAAAAAGATAATTGTACTGTAATTCACTGCAACATTTGAGGCGTGCCATTTAAGATGTTCCCACTTCACTGTCTTCTGAGAAAAAGCATTGGAAATCTATTGTTATAGCCTTGAGAAAACATCTGCCCTTCATAGTCAAAGGGGGCTGCGTGGAATGACTAACTGCCTCCATAAAAATCTCCTGTTAATTACATTCGTATTCAGCCATTCTGCGTCAGTAATTTATGCTCCGTGTTTATAAAACGAAGTGAATGTACGAGCATGAAGGTCGTCGTGTTGAATAGGTATGAAGGTGTCATTTCAATGCAGGTAGTCGAGGGTTCATGTTACACCAATGCAGGAACTGATACTGTTCATATTCATGACCATCTTCTTTGCCAACATCCATAAAATAGAATAAAACCCAAGGCTTTCGAAAGGCCATGAGAGAATTCACCTTACGTCCTCTGTCGTACTTCACCCAAGCTAAGCGGCTACAATCTCACACCGGCTCTGTAAGGCGGGTTCGACACCAGCGGCGCAGTCGGGTTTACTGTGATATACACAACCGTCCCCGAGCGACACTCTGGAGGCACAACACACACTAACATAAACAATAATGCACACATACATAATACAGAGTGTTCTGAAAGACGAGGTAGGAGTTAGCAATAATTCATAAGAAGCAACACAAGACTTTGACAGACAATCATATTCACAGTTCAGGGTATGTTTAGGAAGCAACACAGAGACCGTTAAAGCTGTCACCATACTGACATTAGAGGTAATGATTCATTGCAAATTATTATTATTATTATTATTATTATTATTATTATTATTAATTATTTTTTTAAAAATTATTATTGTTATACTGTTTTATTTGGTATTGGTTTATTATTTTTTTTGTTTGTTAATTATACAGCTTTTTATGTTTTAATTTATTCTTGTATTTTATTCTTTGATTTTGGTTTTATTTATTCTTCTGTGCAGCACTTTTTTTGTACAGTTGTTCTATGTCTTTTAATTTATTCTTGTATTTAAGTTCTTTTATTTAGGTTTTAATTATTCTTATGTACAGCAGTGTTTTTTGTTTTTTTTGCTACAGTTTTTCTATGTTTTAATCTATTCTTGCATTTTATTCTTTTATTTGGGTTATTATTCATTCTTCTGTACAGCACTTTGGTCCACTGTGGTTGTTTTAAAGTGTTTTACAAATAAAGTTGGATTGGATTATTATATTATTATTATTATTATTATTTATTATTATATTATTAGTTGTAGTAGTAATAGCTGTAGTGGTAACTTTAATTATACTCTTGCATCAATGAGGAAGAAATTTCTGAAACTGATCGTATTTCTATTTGCCTTTTGTTAGTAAAAAATTGAACGTGGCAAATATTTTCAACATGTAATGAAATATTCAAGTAAGGTACAAAATAAAACAAATCACCAAGCAGAAGAAAAATGGGGAAGAACAAGGAGGATTTCCAGTCAAATACTGGAATAATGACAAATTATATTATCTCTGTGAGCTTCACCCAAGTGTTTTATAGAAGCAGATGGAAATGATTATCAGTAATGCTATTCTGATCATTGCATACAAGTGTGACATGGTGACTATGGATGAACTGTGACAGGACAGGGTGAAAAACCCCCATCATTAAACAGAATGGGGATCAAACCTGATCAGGCCTTTGTCTAATGCTTTTGTCACAATGGATGGTGCAACTAATCTCTGATTCTCTCTTTTCTCCACAGCCTCCAGCATCAAAACAGCACAATTCCAGAATACAATTGATTAATAATGCCATTTTCATGGGATCAGTACACTGCAAGTCATCTATATTTTTGGAATTTTATCCACTTGTCTCAATCCTACTAGCAATGTGTTTCTATGGGTAGAAGAAACCAGGATTATCTCGCTAGTTAAAGCTTGCATGACTAACTCACACCCCTTAACCCTTTCATGCATAGTGGTCACTACACTGGACAGTTATTCTACAGCTGTTCTATTAAATATTCATGGGTTTGTTGTTTTAGTTCCATATCAGCTAACACAATGAACACTTATGCATCATCCCATATAATGACATTCAGACCATTACTGTAACTTTGCTGTTCTTGATAAACCTGATCTGCACTAACATTTTAGTGTAAATCAATTGTTAATTGTTAGACTGTAATCAACAGTTTTTGTTTTTTTTGTTTGTTTTTTTTGCATATTATCGCCATGAAGTGAGTAATAACACTGGGTTACGAAAAAATGTTTTTTGCAAGTTGTCTAGGTTTTTTCAACTGAATTAGGACCATTTGGCACTGCTAAATCCAAAAATGACATCTGTTCTTCTCAATCAGGTCAGGTTTTTTTTTTTTGCTAATTTGATTTTTATTTTATTTATTTTTATTTTATTTTATTGAATTTTTATCTTGGTCACCAAGTTTAATACCAAAATAAGATTGGTAAGCACACTTTATGAAACTTGTGACTTGATTCCTGTTAGTTAGGTACAATTGTGTATTCACCGCAGATGTAGCAGAATACGTCAGGCTTATTTTTGTGAGATCTTCTAGTCGAAGCCATTTCATTCACCTGTAATATTAAAAAAAACATTAATCATAAATTGGCAAAAGTAAAATCTTCAGAACTCGTTTATTGCAAGAAATATGAAAGAATTTTGTATCATATGATGTGAAAATGCCCATAAATGTAAGCAAAAATGTTAAAAAGCCAATATGTAGCATAGTTCAGAAAGTTGACCTGATTGAGCAAAATTAATGTGATTTTTGGATTCAGTACACCAAAATTATCCTAAATCAGCTCAAAAAACGTAAACAATAAATCTGTTGTTGACCAGTGTAGCTAGTATTAGAATATGTAAAAATGTGAGAGAATATCAGATTAGCAGCATTAAAAATGTCTTAATTTCAATGTTTTCATATCACTTTCTACTATAGATTCAAAACACTGTATTCAAAATCTCTCTGACGGGACAATTTAGAGACAATTTGACAGATTAGTGTTGCTAAATGACCCACATTTTTACTTTTAAATTCATTTTTGCTTTAGTTGGACCATAAGGGATTATCCAAAATAAGGAGCTACTTTATATTGAAATAAATGTTGGAATGGCAATCAATTAAAGTTTGCTCTCTGACAGGACATTACTGTGTTTTGACCCTATTGGGTTTTAAATATATCTTTCTTTACTTCAAAAATTAGATGCATGGTTTAGCTGAGTGGACATTTTTGTAACTACAGTCTACTCTCGTTAAACCGTCCGCCGTTATACCGCCATTTCTGCCTATCGCCATCCGCCAGCCCAGTTCCATGCACAAAAACACTTATACCATTGATTTCCCGACCGTTATACCGCCAGCGTGATTGCCATCGAGTACACATAAATTTTAACAATGCACTGAAACAAACGCGCCAGACGCTGATCGCGACAAGCTACGAGTAGGTCTACGGAACGGCCACCGTTCATTTATCGCAGAACACTCAGTAGGTCAGGATGTCGGGAAGAGGACGTGGGATTAAGCCAAAGCCTCAAGATGATGGGGTGTCATTTCCCGACACGGTATAATAATGCTTAAAATGTTTCCCCACTTTAAATGAACCCTTACAACATAACAGAATCAAGATTTATTTAGAAACGCAATTAGAACGGGTTAACGGAGGCAGCATAGACATCATATAGTAAAGACATGCACATTATGGACGCAACCCGTTGTAACGCCATTTTCGCTATACCGCCAATTTGGCCGTGAACGGAAGTTGGCGGTATAACGAGAGTAGACTGTACATAAAAAAAAAAAAAAACCTCGATCACATTGTTTTTTTTCACGCCTAAGGAGGAATAAAACACTCAAGAAAAAAAAAATCTTCACTAAGGTTCTCATAATTCATGCATGAAAGGGTTAATGTTATTTTTCTCAGTGGAAAAGTAGGGTAGCCGAAAAGGGCCAAACACATTGCAATGTCCCAATGCATCTCAGTTAAGAGAAAACAGCTGCAGAAATGATACAAATTCACAAACTCAAACACAAGTCTAAATGAGGTACAAAAAGAGGGACGTGGTGCAAAGGAAAAAATGTGCTCACGAAACAAAAACAAAGCATAATCATCAAATGCTCTGCAAATAAAGAAACGACGCAAACCAAGAAAACATCTGCAAATGAAAAACGCTGCATAACCAGTCACTACTAATGGAAGCCCACCTGCGTCTTTTGGGGACAGAGGGAGAGAACAGAGTGACCTGTGTTCCAAACTTCACAACAACTGATAAGGGTGAAATTTCTCACCCAGTTCATCAGCAAAACAACAAAATCAATGAAAGTCCAGTTTTCATCTTAATGTTCATTATGACCTCTACTCAACCTTGAAGGTCTAACCCTGGGGTGTCAAATATAACCCTGTGGGTCAAAACCGACCCACCAAAAGGGTCCAATCCAACCCGTGGGATAACTGTGTGAAATGTAAACATTACACGGATATATTAAAAATCAAGGGTGTCAAAATAATTTTAGTTCAGGGTGTCACATACAGGCCAATGTGATCTCAAGTGTGTCGGACCACTGAAATACCATCATAATAACCCACAAATAATGATTTTTTTTTGTTTTTTTGTTTGGTTTAGTGTAAAAATGAAAAATACATGACAATATTTACGTTTACAAACAATCCTTTATAAAAAACGTGGAATAACTTGAACAAATAGAAGAACATGGAATGTTTCTTACAACAGGGGTGTCAAACTCATTTCTTCCGGGGGCCACATTCAGCCCTATTTAATCTAAATGGGCCGGACCAGTAAATAATAGCATGATAACCAATAAATAATGACAACTATCAAATTGTTTTAGTGCAAAAAATAACGTTCAATTATGCCAAAATTTACATTTACAAACTAGCCAAACAAACGGATGTGGAATAACCTGAAAAAACGGAATTGTTAAGAAATATACGTACAGTTTATCAATAATATGCCTCGACTATCATTTATACACATGCACAAAACATTTAGTAACCTGCAGAAAATTGTTAAAATTGCACTTAATTTTCTTCATTTCTTCTTTTTGTACAAGTTATTCACATGTTATTATAAAGGATAGTTTGTTAATGTAAACATTTTCATAATTTAATGTTTTTTGCACTAAATCAAAGAGAAAAAATTGGTGTTGTCATCATTATGGGTTATTATGATATTATTTTTGAGTTTGATTGCCCTAACTCGGACTTTGCAAATTCATCCCACGGGCCAGATTGGAACCTTTGGTGGGCTGGTTTTGGCCCCTGGGCCACATGTTTGACACCTGTGTCTTAGAAGAAGTGAATGAAATTTCAATAATATTCTGCCCGTTATAATGTTTGTGTTTTTATAAGGCAAGGCAGGTTTATTTATATAGCACATTTCATGTACAAGACAATTCATAGTACTTTACGTAAAACCTTAAAGCATTACAGCAGGGAAGCAATAAACAGTATAGGCATGAGAGAAAAAAAACAAAAACCGACAACAGATAAATAAATAAAACAGATAAACAGATAAAAACTGTATTGTATTGCATTGTATGATTGTAGATCCAGTGTGATCTGTATGTTGTAATGCACATGTGGAATAAGAAGCCGTGGCAAAATATTGTTAAAATTGCATATTTTTCTGAAGAAATTTCAGTTTGTTTGTGGTTGTTCATGTTAATCACAACTTCTAAAGGAAGTTTGTACATGTAAATATTTTCATTATGTATTCGACTTTTTTCACTGTTTTATTTTTCTGGTCTGACCCGCTGAGATCATGAAGAGCTGTTGTTGTTATTCTGAAAAAAATAAGTTTGACCCCCCCTAGTCTAACCAGTATGTTTTTAGAAATACTGACAAAAGTGTTAGTTTATCGACGGCGTATTATGGCCACATAAGAAAAAAAAAAAAAGCTTGTCACTATGAGATTAGAGTCGTTCTATTTTAAGAACAAAGTCATTATTTAATGAGAATAAAGTCGTAGTTTTAAAAAAAATTATTATTTAACGTGAATAAAGTCATTATTTAATGAGAATGAAGTTGTAGTTTTAAAAAACTCATTATTTAACAAGAATAAAGTCGTATATTTGAAAATTCGACTGAGTTTCTAGTTTTATAGCGAACACAACAAGGTGAAGCAGCAATGTGGTCGCTGGGGGATAGGTTCAGTATTCAGCCTTTGGCGTAAACCCAAGTGAAAGTATAACTTCACAAAATGTTCCAAGTTCTACATTATTCGATGAGTGGGTACGACTTTATTCTCATTGTATTATGACTGTATTCTCCTTAAATAATGACTTTTTTTCTCAAATATAACTACTTTATTCTCATTAAAAATTGATTTTTAAAAACTATGACTTTATTCTCATTATATTATGACTTTATTCTCGTTAAATAATGACTTTTTTCTCAAATATAACTACTTTTTCCTTGTAGTGACAAGCGTTTTTATTTCTATATGGCCCTAATACACGTCGTAAGTTTCAGCCACAAAATGCAGTTTAATAATGCAATATATTCAGCAAATATAACCTAAAGTTATCAGGATTGTGAAGTGTAAGGACGGGAAAACCAATTTTTTCACCAGACTGTGCATCTACCAATTGACAATACATAACTCTGTCAAGTGGTGAGGTTACAGCATGTTTTAAAGGCCCTGACATGAAGTGTATGGGCTCTATCTCCGGACATGATGAAGCACTGTGCCGATCTCCTCCCTCGTCTGCTCCATATGCATGGAAGGACTCTGTGCACGTGACAAGTCTTTTGTCTCTCTTGTCAGATTCTAGATAAGCTGCCACATGATGTCTCTTCACCCTCAGTGAAGATGCCTCACAACAGAAAATCTCCTCAAAGGATGACAAACTTAAGGTCTACTGAGCAACATGACGGGATGCGCTGTGTGACTGACTGTTCAGATGTTTGGTTTCGCAGCTCATCTAAAAAATTCTAAAGGCATCACGGTGGTCCTCTGGGACAGGTGTTATCAACAGAATCTGAAGTCCTCGTGTCAAAAGCGATTTGGACTCGGCTGAATCACAAAGCTCTGCAAGTGACACAAAACATTAAAATCTAAATCTAGACTTCCATCAAACATCAGTCACTCGTACAGTTTACAACATGCAGCCTCATTCATGCCTTGTTGTTCTATACCACAGGTGTCAAACATGTGGCCCGGAGGCCAAAACCAACCCGATGAATTTGCAAAGTGCAAGTTAGGGCATCGAACTCAAAAATAATATCATAATAACCTATAAATAATGACAACACCAATTTTTTCTCTAGATTTAGTGCAAAAAACATTAAATTATGAAATATTTACAGTAAGAAACTATCCTTTAACAATAAATGTGAATAACCTGAACAAATATGAACAACCAGAAATGTCTAAAGAAAATTAAGTGTAATTTTTAACAATATTTTGCCTGTTACTAAATGTTTTGTGCCTTTGTAAATCTGATCTGTAATGCACATGCATAAATGATAAGTCGAGGCAAAATATTGATAAAATTTTACTTACATTTCTTCACAAATTTCATTTTTCAGGTTATTCACATCCTTTTTTTTTGGATAGTTTGTAAATGTAAATATTGGCGTAACTGAATGTTATATTTTGCAGTAAAACAATTTGTAGTTGTCATTATTTATTGGCTATTCATGCTATTATTTTACTGGTCCGACCCATTTCAGATGAAAATAGGGCTGATTGTGGCCCCCGGAGAAAATGAGTTTGACACCCCTGTTCTATACGATACATTAATAAAATATTGTGGTAAATTTCACTCCGAGCAGAAACAAATAACAGTTTTAACCCAAACGAATCGTCCTTCCAATTTAACATTTCTTAGTGATTCATTCATTCATTCATCCATCCATTCATTCATTTTATTCACATATATATTAAAAGATCCTAGTATAAGAACATTACATTTTGCATTTACATTATATGAAAGGGGACACCCTCGGAAGCTGAAGAGCTTTGAGAGGAGCCCTGATACAAACAATAAATACCCATGTAACAATAACGTGACACATTTACAGTAAGACAAACCCAAAAATACCCCCCTGCCCCCCTTTTCAAGCATCCACAGTCTCACACAGTACAGGTTTACATGATAAACACACTGATCCACCGTCTCACTCACACACACTCACATACACAAATAAATAATGTTAATATGAATAATAATGTTAATTCCCCTAACCTAAAACTAATCTAAGCCCTACTCCTAACAAGGTCCAAGTGGTCTAGTCACCAACAGCCTTAAAACAAGTTACATACAGGCAAAGAAAGGATTACAGTATTGATTAATATTTGAGCGTATTCCAGTAGCGGTTGGCCTCCTAAATCTCTTTTTAAAAACATGTACAGTTGGAGACATTTGTATGTCTTTATCTATACCATTCCATACCTGTAGACCTTTGCAAACTATACTGAGGCTGGTACATTTGAGTTTCCGTTTTATTCCCTTAATATGATGCTTTTTTTCTAGTCTGATAGGTGTGTGAAGGAAGAGAAATGGGGATTAGGTCACAAAGTCTGCCGTTGAGCATACTGACAACAGAATACATTGTGCATTGTGGTAATTTATTATAATTATTATAATATTATCCTCTGTTATTTTGTGTGTGGTGGGGGGTTTCAGTAAAAATGTGCTATTTTCCTATATTAATTTACTGATCATATAGATATTCATAAAAGCTCAGGTTTAAATGTTGAGGGCTATTATTTTCACAAAAGAGAAAAATTTAAGAAAAAGTGCCTTTTTTTTTCTCCAGAAAAGTAAGGTACAATAGTAAGTAAGTAAATTTTCTTTTCAGACAGGGTCACAAAGTGCTTTATTCAAATCAAATCAAGTTTACAGAACCCAACAGAATCCTCCAGGAGCAAACACTTGTGATTGGTGACAGTGGCGAGGAAAAACTTCCCTTTAACAGCAGAAACCTCGAGCAGACCCAGGACTCCTGGAAGATGGCCATCTGCCTTGACCAGATGGGGTTTAAAGAGCGAGAATAAAGGAGGAGAAAGAGAGAGCGATAGAGATATAGAGAGACTGGGGAGATGGGGAAGAGGGGGGAGGTAGGGGGGAGACACGTGGAGTACATGTGACATTGTAAAGTAAGTAAAAAATATATAATTTTCACTAAAGCTGTCAATACATTGAAATAATTCAGGGTAAAATGCCATTTATCGTCATCAGATATGACACATTTGGATGTTCAGTGGCTCCTTAGTTACCATGGAAACGCCGTCATCTTCTACAACATTGATTCACCAGTAAAACCCATGGGTTTGATAATGACAGAGGATGGAGAGACTTGGTTTATGTTCAGTTATTGATATCTTTGCTGAAAAGTCCGTTTTTTCTTCAGTTTTCTCTGTTTTTGATATAAACCCCTCAACTTCAATATGAGCTTGTATGGACATCTACATGATCACTACTTTTAAATTTAGGAAAATACCTGATTTTCACCTAAAATGCAGAATACAGAACATAATAGAGAATATAAATGGGGAAAAATCACTGAAGAAAGGTTAAAATAGAGAAACATTCATTTAGGAACTATCACAAATGTTGCACCTGGGTTTGACTTTTCAGTAAAATACAGCATTAAATGAACATAAGCATCTCCATCCACTGTCATTGATCCAACTCCATGGGTTTTACTGGTCAGTCAATGTTGTAGAAGATGACAGTGTTTCCATGGTAACTACAGAGCCTCTGAACGTCCAAATGGGTCATATCTGATGATCATGAGAAGATGACAAACTGTATTTAACACCAATTATTTACAGGTATTGATAGAATTAGTGGATCAAGAGGTATTAAACATTTACATCAGTAGAAGCTTTTGGTCGCTGGTGGATGTTTGGATCTTTATGGGCTAATCTGAGCTTTTATCACAAAATTAAATACAGGAAAATACAGTCTACTCTCGTTAAACCGCTCGCCGTTATACCGCCATTTTCGCTCACCGCCCGACCAAAACCATTGCACAAAAATCCCCAATGCATTATTCCATTAGCTACCGCCATTTCCGCCTATCGCCATCCGCCAGCCCAGTTCCATGCACAAACAACACTTATACCATTGATTTCCCTACCGTTATACCGCCAGCGTGATTGCCATCGAGTACACATAAATTTTAACAATGCACTGAAACAAACGCGCCAGACGCTGATCGCGACAAGCTACGAGTAGGTCTACGGAACGGCCACCGTTCATTTATCGCAGAACACTCAGTAGGTCAGGATGTCGGGAAGAGGACGTGGGATTAAGCCAAAGCCTCAAGATGATGGGGTGTCATTTCCCGACACGGTATAATAATGCTTAAAATGTTTCCCCACTTTAAATGATCCCTTACAACATAACAGAATCAAGATTTATTTAGAAACGCAATTAGAACGGGTTAACGGAGGCAGCATAGACATCATATAGTAAAGACATGCACATTATGGACGCAACCTGTTGTAACGCCATTTTCGCTATACCGCCAATTTGGCCGTGAACGGAAGTTAGCGGTATAATGATAGTAGACTGTATCTGATGTTCACACAAAAAATGAAAAAAAACACAAAAATATGGATAATGTCAGAATAACTGGTGATAAATGATGACAAACTGCATTCTACATCAATTATTTACATGTATTGATAGGATTAGTGGATCAACAGGTATTAAACATTTTACATCAGTAGAAGCTTTTTGGTCGCTGGTGGATGTTTGAGACTTTATGGGTTAAGTCAGAAACAGTGTAAGTTCTAAAGCTCAGCTCAGTATTTCAGCTTTGCTCTTAAAACTTGAAAGCTACACGGAAAGTATTTTCATTCTCATAATAGATCAAAATGATGAATGTAAAAATCAAAAACCCCAAAGGGACAAACACACAGAATTATCACTTAACTCTACAGCTTCCGTTGGCTTTCAGCACTGTAAGCGTTTTGTTTTGGTTTATGGCCCTAGCAGCAGGCGGTGGTGACAGCGGCAGTGGCGGCTTTCATTTAACAAACCTCTGTAAATCCCACTGAAGCTGTCCACAAACAAACAGCACACAGACAAATGAAGTGAACGCTGCACAGCATAGAGCAGCATTTACAGCAGCTTCAGAAAAGCACCGTAGAGGCAGATATTTCCATAATGAGACCTTGACAGCTTGCATTTTACACCTCTAATGATGATTTACCCCATGTTCTACGGAAACATTAGCAAACAGAAAACAGAAACAAAAAGTCTTCATGTCCATATGTTTGTCCAGTAGAGTTTTGAGGCTGTTAGACTGAAATCTAGAGCAATGTATAGATTATATTTCTCATGCACTGCAAAAACCTAAATCTTACCAAGTGTATTTTTCTCATTGCTAGTCAAAATATCTCATTACACTAAAGACAGACATAATCACCTGAAGAGTAGCTTTTCGGTGAGATATAAAAACTTATTTTTAGACAATAGATCTTGAAAATCTTATTTCAAGAAATCTTACCAAGATAATTTTCACTCGTTCCATTGGCAGTTGAATTAAGCAAAAAAAAATCTGCCAATGGAACAAGTGAAAATTATCTTGGTAAGATTTCTTGAAGTAAGATTTTCAAGATCTATCGTCTAAAATAAGATCTTATGTCACACTTAAAAGTTATTCTTTAGGTGATTATGTCTTATTATTTCACCAAGGAGGTTATGTTTTTATCAGGGTTTGGTTGTTTGTTTGTTTGTTTGCCTGTTAGCAAGGTAACTCAAAGTTATGGACGGATTTTGATGAAATTTTCAGGAAATGTTGATACTGGCACAAGGAAAAAATGATAAAATTTTTGTGGCGATCGCTCTCTGAGTGCTTTTCTAGTTTTAAGTATGATGAGATATTTTGACAAGAAATGAGAAAAATATACTTGGTAAGATTTGGATTTTTTGCAGTGTGACCTCCACTATTAACCAGACCTGCCACAATAATCCTACAGGTTGACCCAGTTCATATGATGGTTATTTGGAGCTTTTTTCCGAATTCAACGTGGTGACAGAGTCTGTTGAGACAACGATAAAACATTTTAACTGTGCTCACATTTGTGGAATTTAATAAGTTGGAACACTATAAATAAATAAAGTTCCACCTGGATTAACTAAGGAAAGCGATAAGAGCCTTCCGTTAGATATTTACTACAGCCATTAATATCCTTAAACAAGTTCTTTAATTCTAACTAATGCAGTGGGTAACTTCTCTTTTCTTAAACAACCAAAGATTGAACTGTGGTCTGATAAATCCACATTGACTCATATGCCTAGTGCCCTAGAGTACAAGCCTGTTGGGGCAGTGTTATGATTTTTTCAGGGTTCCTACAGGTTTCTACAAGTTAAATTTAAAAGACATTTTTAAGACTACTTAGAACAGCATTTAATGCATTTCACAGCCATTCTGGCACAAATTTAAGGAAGCGTACTGACTTGCATCAGCATACCTAGAATTGGATGGTCTGTGATCATTTCTCACCAGGGGGCTACAAAGTTAGCAATAATTGGTTCCTATTTTCAACGTAAATTTTCAGGTTGGAACAGATGGAACTGAGACGACTAATGTTACTTTCTTTGCAGGTTGAACATTTAACAGACACATTTAAATACAAAACAACGAACACATTTATGGCAACATAACTTAAGACCTACCATACCAAATTTAGGACCTTTTAAAGACTTTTTAAGGTATTAAATACAGATTTGTAAATTCAAGTCTTTTAAGACTTTTTAAGAGCCCATGGGAACCCTGTTTTTTCTTCTCTGATAGTAACAGGTATATTGTAAGATGACAATCCCAGGATGCATCGGGGTCAGATTGTGAAAGCGTTTCAGGGAGCATGAGACATCATTTAACACATGGACTGACCTGCACAGAGTCCAGACCTGAACCACATTTAGAGTCTTTGGGATGTGTTGGAGAAGACTTTACTTAGTGGTTCAACTCTCCCACTGTAATTAATAGAGCTTAGTAAAAAATTAATACATCTGTGGCCCGATCTAAGTTAAATTGTGATGTTTACTGTGAAAATGCACAACTTTTGTGTTCCGTAAACAATGCCACAGCGAACGTATCGCGAACATATCTCACAATTAGGGTTGCCAACAGTCCCTTGAAAAAAGGAATCATCCCGTATTTTGACACAAAAGTACACGTCCCGTACTGAGCTGAAAAGGGACGCAATTTTTCACACACACAAAAAAGACAAAATAAATTCACCACCCCTAGAGGGGTGATGGCAGTTGGGTCAGCCGGCCCTGCAAACGAGGTGTCCCTAATTTTTTTCTACTCACAATCAAAGCTAAAGGCAGTCCAAGGAAATACTTTGTGTCTTTTTGGCTTGCAGTGTATGTTAACCAATAAAACATTGTACAGCTACAAATAAAATATGAACACTGTACCAAAGTTATAAAAAAAAAAAAGTTTTTCCAAAAGTTTTTAGGAAGCTAATCCATATGAGATCACAACTCATCAACATGTTCAATGAGAACGATCCAGGACTCCGTTAGGGAGAATTCCCACTGACATGTTAATCTATAATCAGCCTTTGGTTGTGCTGAAGAGCTGGTGGATAGAGCAAAAAAACATTAAAGCTGGAATTTTTCAGTGTTGCAAGTGGATGAAAATTTACATAATTTTTTTTATACCTACAGTAAGTCAAGTTAAAACTTTACTAATAAATGCAAAAAATGTCATGTATGGTGTATATGTGCAATGTCAACATCTATAAGAATGGTGAACAAATAATGCATATCCGCGACAACACCTAGGCCAACAACAACAACAACAACAATAATAATAATAATAATAATAATGATAATGATTAGTATTATACACAGTCTAGCCATTGCTACGACCCATAGGTGGGTTGTTGTGTCAATCTGTGGGTGTGTCTATTTTTTTGTGTGTGAGAGGCTAATGTGTTACAGGTGCAGCGCCAAATCCCGGATTGGACCAGCTGCCGGAGGCGGACCAATAAAGAGCGCGGAGCCGGGCCGGTCCAGGGTCACCATTCTTCCACTCTCAACCCCGCTGTCATTCTGTCGTTTGTTCATGGTTCAGCAGTAGGGGTGGGCTGCCCTTTTCTTTTGTCTTGTTTTCTTCTGTTGTTGGTAAGGGAGGTTAGATTTTGTCTTTTGGTTCGTTTTTCTTTGCAGGTCAGCCTCATTTCTTGGTTTAATAAAGTTTTGTTTGTTATTTTGGCCTGAGCCCACTCTCAAGTTCCAGCTGCCGTTTTGCTCAGTTTTCATTATCTGTATTGTGCACTTTTGTAAATAAATCACCTTTTTTTGTTAACATGCACAACCCGCGTCCGGGGTTTTCTCTCTGTGGCTTGGGAGTGAGGAAAGGCGTCCGCTCTATTCATGTTGTGTCCTAGGGTCCCCTAGCTGGGGCATAACACCATCGTGTGAAATAAAGTTTATTCTACTCGTCTATTCACCAGCTCTGCCTGGGGTTAAACAGAACACTATAATGTATGCAAGTTACTGTAATTTTGGTAGATGCTAAAGTCGTTTCTTCTAAAAATATGCCTTGTGAGCTTTTTAAAAGTTGATGCATTAGTGAGAAATTAAAGTGGGGTGAACCATCATGAATTCTTTATACTTTACCTCTTAATTATTTATGGCAAAAGAACTTGTATCACATCAATATTTAATCATATTAATTGTGCATTATGTTTTCCTGCAAAGATGCCACCTATTATTTCTTGCATCTTTAACATATTGCAACACTGATATTGCATCAGCAGCGCTCTCTCTCATGTGGTTACATTTGACGCCTCCTACTTATGCAAACATTTATTTTTCATTTTGTAAGTTGTTGCTCATGAATGTTGCTAGCTGTCCATGGTTTATTGACGATCCATAAACCAGACTGTTTCTAAAACAATGCCAGGTTCTGTCCCAAAAAAAGAAGTTGCCCATTTCCCTTGACCTTTTTTACAAATCCAAAGGGCTCCCCAGACAAATAGAGGGACTTCTCATGCATACCAAATGTGGAGATACCAACAGCTTTTTGTGGTTTCCCATCCTCTACTCAGCTGTCTGTGACATTTTGACGCTCATTAGGATGCCTGGACGGTGAACGTTGAGACAGTGCTCTCCTAAGGTGCTCTAGGTCGGATTAAGACTGAACAAAGAAGGTTTCGCTTCTAACCTACTTCCTTTGATTTATTTATGTAGTTATAATTCAGAATGTATACTGGGTCCCGAATGGAGAAAAGCTTGCACAATTACTTAAAAAAATATACAAGTGTTCTTAAGGCCAGTCAAGCCCTAATCCCTTTATCCGCGATGGAGGGGTTTGCAAAGAGGAAGTGACAGCAAACTAATCCATAAAGCTTTCGTACACAGTGGTTTTAGGGACAAGTTTACACATGCAATTAATATGGCACAGAAGCCCTGCAGATCATTCTGATCCAGTCAATTTCTTTCTGGGCACTCCATAACAAATTACCTTCCTATTGAGAAATAACATCAATCACAAGGCCGTCTGGAAAAATGAACTGCTCAAGCAAACTGTAGGTGATTCTATGAAAAGGATGAGACTCTGGGAACAGAATAATACTACCGTCCCACATAATTTAGAGTCTTAGGTAAAAATGGAGAAAGAGAGAGTCAATAAATCTCTTGGCATCTCTTAAAAGTTAAGGAAAATCCTATGTTTTGATGCAGTGAATTGTGAGTTTTTCAGTGTTGATTTTTCAGATTTGCTCTGGTTAGACTTCCCCGGATTAAAATTGCTGTTTTGATTCTTATTCACGACAGACAACAGTGTTTTTTTTGGGAGTCAGTGACTGAACAATAGCTCCTCTGGGAAGCACAACGAACGCTAAGTAAGGTTAAGTACAGGATACATTCTTGAGAAAGACACAGATGATCTGTCCTGTGGTTCATTAAATTCAAGTCCAAAACACGATCTGTCACTTAAGCCTAATGAGTAAGACTCTCTCCAACAGCAGCGCTTCTCCTTGTCTGGTGAATTATCAGACGGATAGTATATACCACGTGATCCCTCATTAAATCTGTTTGCCTGCTATGAAACTGAAGGGAACATGAAGGCTGATTTGTTGCTGTGAGAGAAACAGATATCTGCTGGAGCAGGACCACATAACCTCTCCATCTGCTGATGGATTAATGATGCAGCCTTGGCTACTCCGTTGAAAGTATGACTTGGACCAGACAAATTAAACCTGAACTAAAATAGGCAGCAGTGGTGACCCAGAATAGGGAAGCACAGGATGAACAGTTAAGATGAACATGTCCTGATTCATTAGTTTCACATTTAGCTTTTTACTCTGGCAGCATCCATCGTAATTTGATTTTACCAAAATAAAACCAGGTTGACATTTCACTTATTTTTTTTATATTTTCTTTTTATTTCACCGGTTGCACTAGGGTGGAAAAAAGGGAAGTCAATACTTAAAGTGTAATACCGCTGACAGCCACTGTAGATTGCCTCCAAAAATACTGATTCTCATTGACTTCCATCTAAAACCAGCAACTTTCTATAGAAATAGCAGATTCTTCCTTGTCTTAAAGAGGTCGTATTTTGCTAAACCAACTTTTATTAGTCTTTGGTACATTTATTTGTGTATTTTAGGGATCCTAATAGTTCATAAAGTTTGAATTTCAACCCTCCAGGTGCCGCAAAACTATCTTTATATTCATTCCAGCAAAAATCGAGTGCATTTCTACAATCTGTTTCAATTCCTGCTTAAATTTGTTATGTTTTACAACTAGTTACATCACAACATTTGCACATATAAGGTCAAGACTTCTGACGAATATTTCTCAGAGTACGCCATAATTGTTTATCAGCAGCAGTGATTGTACTAAAAATGGAAAATATTCCAAACTTCAAAATGATTGCCTAAAATGTTAACGATTATTATTATTATTATTATTATTCTTACAAGTATTAACGAACACAAGTGGTTTAACGGGACAGAGCAGCACGGTCAACAACCTGGAGGGGGTGGGGTGTGAAGTGGCTCATTTGCATTTAAAGGGCCAGCGCTCAAAACCACCTTTCTGGTGTCATTACTCAGAAATAGGGTTGAAGATGGACCTGTGGAGTTCAATTAATGAAGAATTCAGACCCAAGCATAGGATTTACAGTTTATGTAGACCACAGGGAAATGTTTTAAAATGCATAATTCCATTTAAAAAGCAAAATATCACTCCTTTAATTCATTTTGTTTGACCCTCTAATATCCTCCTGAGACCCAGCAATACATTTTTGTCCTCTGTGGGGGACAAAAGTTTCACAGTTTTACTTTAAAAATGCTAAATAAATGAATGAATAAAACTAGAAAAGCACTCGGACAGCGCAGACCTTCGCCAAGGCAGTTCAGTCCCCCCACCACCACCGCCAAAATGTAATCATTTGTTCCTTGTGCCAGTATCAACATTTCCTCAGAATGTCACCAAATCCTTCCATAACTTTTTAGTTATCTTGCTAACAAACAAACCTTGGTGGAAGTAATAATTTAAAAATGTGTCTGAAAAAAATGTTGCATTGTGCAGTTTCCAATCCAGACAATTGTTTAATGTACAGAAGCTAAAACATTCACTTCAGTGGGTCTCAGGAGGATATGTGTACTGATGTTAATTTAGCCATGTTGGTACAGAATTGCTAAAATGGATTAAAGTTTATTGAATGAAAACATGTTTTTACTGAAATGCACAGATTTAGTGTCGTTTTTTAATCACAGCCTACTAGTGTTCCTTCCCTAATTATCTTATGATAGTATTCAGTATTTAGTATTGAACTGTACGTGAACAACTAGCATGCTAATTAGCAAGTTCATACAAAAAATGTCCAATTACACAGTGCATTAGTATTTGGCAAAAACTTTAATTAACTAGTCATACTGTAACATGAGTGTTGGTTAGCAGTATGGTCAGCGAGTTAGTTATCTGTGGTTTAGTCTAGCACTTCCAAATCTTTCTCCACACTTCAGCTGTAGATAGTTCTGCCAGCTTCCACCATAGCTCTGGAAAAAGTGCTGCAGTTGCAACTCTGAGGTTGTATTTCTTTCACGTAACAAGAGGGAGTGTGAAAGCAGTGACACAAAGATGGTAGAAGGAAACAGAGAGGCCTCAATCCTGCAACTGTGCAACAAAAATACTCAACCTGACCCCAGCAGAATGATTCCAGTCAGCGAGGAACTGGAACCACTTAAGGAATGAATTAAGTATTGCATTAAGTCTTTCATCTTGCCTGTGGATTAGACCAGTTAGCTTGATAATAACTGACTTTATAGATTTCACATTATTACTGTAGAGAAAGATGACATCATCGGTAAAAATTAAACACTTCTGTCTGTGTTCTCGTTCATCAAGTCCCTGAAATTACATTTACATCATTTAACATTGTATTTTCTGTTTAGCAGTGTTCCAGTATTTTAGCCTTGGAAGCACGCATTAGATTAGATTAGATTAGATTAGATTCGACTTTATTGATCCCACAATGAGTAAATTCAATTCAAAGTGTGCATGCATAAATATAGTGCAAAAAACAAGCAAATAATATAAAATAAAATAAAAATAGCAATAAAAACTATACAGACTATATACATATTTACAACATAGAGGAAGTGCAAGCATGTCAGACAGTACAAATGAGACAGATACAGGACAGGGTTACATTAAACCAGTGTTTTTCAACCTTGGGGTCATGATCCCACGTGGGGTTGCCTGGAATTTCTAGTAACTGATTAAAAAAAAAAATACCGATAAAAAATATTTTTAATGATTCAATATACAGGAGGTCCTCGGGTTACGCGGTACTCGACCTACGCTGTTTCGACTTTACGATGCCTGAGTCTTGTCCGCAGAGGATCCCAGTATGGAACAATTTTCGAAAGCTTCAAGGGGAGTGATGGACAGTGTACTGTGCTACCGTGAGATCTGGGAGGAAAACAGGAAGATTTCCTTCCAGACAGACATCTCCAAGTACTTCACCACGGTGGAGAGGCCAGTAGAACCCATACCTTCAACGTCTACAGAAGATCCTGCACCTGCTACCCCTCCAGATAATCCGGATTCCCCAGCAGCAGCTCTCACAGCCTTCCCTCCTTCTTCTTCAGCCACCTAGTATAAGGTATTTAGGGGGTATTAAAGGGTTAATTCCGACTTACGCAGAAATTCGGGTTACGTCGCCAGTGTAGGAACGGAACTCGTTAGTAACCCGAGGACCTCCTGTATATTTCATTATAATTAAAACACCACACATTTTTCCTAATAAAAATCAAGTTCAAATAAAATGCAGGATATAACGTCTGGGAGGGCATATCTTAATTGACCCGATCATGTGACCGTGTGCGTTATTACGCTTCAGCCTGTCCGGACACAGTCACAGTCAGAAAACCGGACCGAACATTTCATCGCCTGCCTGGCCACGCTAAGATATCTCCAACAGAAAATGAGAAGCAGATGCTGAAAAGGTGCATTATATACATTATATAGCCTAAAATCAATCTAAAACTAGAAGCACTCGGAGAGCGCAGACCTCCGCCAAGGCTGATCAGTGGGCCCCCCCGTGGGCCCCCCCACCCCCGATCACCACCAAAATTTAATCATTTCTTCCTTATCCCATTTCCAACAAACCCTGAAAATTTCATCCAAATCTGTCCATAACTTTTTGAGTTATGTTGCACACTAACGGACAGACAAACAAACAAACAAACAAACAGACAAACAAACAAACAAACCCTGGCAAAAACATAACCTCCTTGGCGGAGGTAATTAACGTTTATGTGCAACATAGTGTAGGAAACTATTTGTAACCCGCATGCTTATTTTCGTCTGCTTTGTGTAGTTTCCCGGTTGTGTCCCACTGGATGGAAGAAGGAGGCGGAGCAGGTCTCACTTACAGCGGATTTATTCTGAACATACAGAAAATAAGTTTGTAGTGGGTCAGTCACGGCAGGCAGCGGCTCGGTCTCCACTACAAAAGAGTTAGCACAATTAGCTTAGCACATTACAATGTTGCTGAAATGCATAATCCAGTAACATCAACTACAACAAATTTACTTCAAAACGATCACTATGCAATATTATATGTGCTGAAATAGCTTTTCTCCAATTACAATTGGGATTTATGATCAATAAACTTTGTTCCTGGAGCGGACCGAGCATATACACCTACCCCTGAGCATCCCTCATGGGCTGACTTACTTCTGTTTCCGCCAGCCAGAAGAAGGAGCCCCTGAATGACCACCCATACAATTGATATGTGGAGGGCAAGTGGAAGCAGAACTCATTTTACATATTACATGATCAAAAAAAAAGTAACTTCAGCAAAAAATGTCTCTGTTTTGAATGTCTGGGCTTGCCAGAAATTTGTGATGTTAAAATGGGGTCACGAGGGAAAAAGTTGTATTAAACACAACTGGTTTAACTGGTCTTTTAACGTCTAAGTCAGTAGAAGTTAGGCACACATTAATTAGTTTTTCAATCACAGTGTTAATGTTTATGGTGACTTTTTTTTTTTAAGTTTCTTTCACACTTACCTGGTAAAAAGTTGAGTCTGCCATGGCAGTCCAGTCATACAAGTTGAGTCTGTTTGTATGACTGGACTGCCATGATCATATTGTTGGGTGTAATTCAGTTACTGCATTATGTATTTGTTGTGGTTTGATGTTAAAATTAGGAAAATATTATTGTTTGACTCTTGTATCAAGTTAGCGATAAAGGTGTTAAAGCACTGAGGGGTAGGATTAAATAAGTTCATACTTCTTCCTACTCCTTTTCGACCATGCAAAATTCAGACTTGTATGTGCTTGGAGATAGATTCTGTCCATTTGAATGTTTTATTTTGGTTTTATTATTATTATTATTATTATTTTTTTTTTTTTTTTTTTTTTTTGTATGTTTGAAATAAATAAATAAATAAATAAATCAAATCAAATCAAAAATGGGATTACTTGACTTTATTTGCCGAGCTCAGAGGACTGTAGTGCTAAGTAGATAACAGATTACATTATGGCAGTAATTTTCCTCCAAACTTTATTCACCAGAGATGAACTGGCTGCCAGACCCATTATCATCAGAAGTACAGGCTGAACTACTGCTCCCACAAGGTGTCTTAACTCAACCATTTTTATTCACCAGGAGTCTTGTTACACAGTGGATTTCCAAGTCTTTAAAAGTCTTTTCCTTTTTACTTTTTATCCATTTTTTATTGGAGCATTTTATTATTCATTTTCTTGCAAAACAGCTCCTTCTAAGGAGGGAAGATAAGTTTATATTCTGTTTCTTCTTCATCTGTCTCTTTGATTTGATTGCCAGCCCACAGTACTCTAACTTAACTCACACTTGCTTTTTGTTATGTGTTGTTTTTCTGGAGTTTCATAATGATCTTTTTGTCAAACAGCATGCTGTTTTGCACAGAAACGTTCCCCATACCCGGCTGATATCTGTCAGATTGCATTTCATTTCTGGTGAGCAGGAACACTTTATCTGTTGGTGACAGCTCGTGCCAGACTGTAAGTGCCTGGATTTTGGTCCAATCAATCAGGGAGGTTTTTCCATTTAGTTGTCATGGCGGGAAATCGTGAAAACAGTAATTTAAAAATCCACCCATCTGTTGGAGAGTGAGTAGTCAGCAGAAAGCACAAAGCAGGAGAGTGGTCACACGTCTGAACACTACACATGTGTTATTTCTCTGGAACATGAAACATGTCAGCAGTGTCAGGCAGTTGGAAAACACCTCCAAGACACATCCACATGTACAAATGGATCAGCTACCAGGATGGAGCCAGATCCCCATAGACCTGCATGTGGATTATAACATCTGACCAGTATTTTTTATCGACTATGTCAAAATACAGGGTAGGGAAGCAAAATTTACAATGAACATTTAGTTGTTTTTTCTCAGCAGGCACTATGTCAATTGTTTTGAAACCAAACATATATTGATGTCACAATCATACCTAACACTATTATCCATACCTTTTCAGAAACTTTTGCCCATATGAGTAATCAGGAAAGCAAACATCAAAGAGTGTGTGATTTGCTGAATGCACTCGTCACACCAAACGAGATTTCAAAAATAGTTGGAGTGTCCATAAAGAGTGTTTATAATGTAAAGAAGAGAATGACTATAAGCAAAACTATTACGAGAAAGTCTGGAAGATACTATTAAAGAAGAATGGGAGAAGTTGTCACCCGAATATTTGAAGAACACTTACGCAAGTTTCAGGAAGCGTGTGAAGGCAGTTATTGAGAAAGAAGGAGGACACATAGAATAAAAACATTTTCTATTATGTCAATTTTCTTGTGGCAAATAAATTGTCATGACTTTCAATAAACTAATTGGTCATACACTGTCTTTCAATCCCTGCCTCAAAATATTGTAAATTTTGCTTCCCCACCCTGTATAAGCCTCAATTAGTACACTTATAGATTACAAATGATTTATAAATGCATTTATGTAGCACCAAAGCATCTTTTTACTGTTCAGTAGATCAAATATTTGCATGTTTATGTGTTTGGAAGTATGCAGTGGAAACTGTTTGGTGCTGTGAGCCTATTGTTTGTTGTTCTATTCATAAGCTAACATCTGTCTCAGTTGTCTACATAATAACAGACCGTACGCTGATTTCTGTACAGAGAACTGGAAACGTTTTAACCCTTGAAGACCCAACCAGCCATCACCTACCACAAGCATCTATTTTCATTTCATTTTAATTTTATTTATTTATTTGTTTCCAGCAGAAAAAGCAAAACCTTCGTGTGTGCAAGGAACTAATATCAGAGCGAATAAATTAATAAATAGAGGTGATCAAAACAATATAGCAATTGTCATGCACACCTGTAATAATAAAATAAATTGTTTGTTGCTCTATTCATAAGCTAGATGGTCCAGAATGCAGCAGCGCATCTTGTCTTCAATCAGCCTAAAAGGGCACATGTCACCCCATTACTTATTGAGTTACACTGGCTACCCATAGCTGCCCGCATCAAATTCAAATCATTAATCCTAGCTTACAAAATTCTCAGTGGGTCTGCTCCTACCTACTTAGGTGCACTGATAAAAGCTTATGTTGCCCCATGACCACTCCACTCGTCTGGGGAACATTGTCTGGTGGTCCCCAGACCTTGTACAAGACAATCCAGGCTCTTTTCATGGGTCGTTCCGCATTGGTGGAACGTTCTACCGAGTACTACCAGAACAGAGGCGTCCCTGCCTATCTTCAAGAAGCTCCTGAAGACCCAGCTCTTCTGAGAGCACCTCCTGTCCTAGCACTGTCAGACATTCCATTTTAAATATATTAATAAGGTTTTTCCCAGGATTATCACAGATTTTCCCAGGATTATCTCTGGACCTGCTGCGGTGGTCCTGCCTCTCTCCTGCCTTCATCGTCATCACTCACTTATCCTCAACTGCATCCATGTGTCTCTCCCTACTCCCCCTTCTCCCCCAGTCTCTCTCTATCTCTATCGCTCTCTCTTTTTCTCTTCCTTTACCCTCTCTCTTTAACCCCAACTGGTCCAGGCAGACGTCCATCCTCCAGGAGTCTGGGTCTGCTCCAGGTTTCTGCTGTTAAAGGGAAGTTTTTCCTCATCTCTATCACCAGTCACAAGTGTTTGCTCCTGGAGGATTCTGTTGGGTTTCTGTAAATTAACTCAGAGTCTGGTTTTGACCAACTCTATACATAAAGTGTCATGAGATAACTTTTGTTGTGATTTGGTGCTATATAAATAAAATTTGATTGATTGAGTGATTTGATTGGTTTTTCCCTGTAAGTCGCTTTGGAAAAAAGCATCTGCCAAATGCATAAATGTAAATGTAAATAAATTCAATATGTACTGTTCAAAAAGGAGTGGAAAGAAGACAGTTTATTAAATCCCACCTCCACCTCTCATTCATACAACATAACACATTACTTTTGTTTCCTTAAAGATAAGGTTACATTTGTTTAGAGTCCTAATAATGTAAATAACAGATAAGAAACGGATTAGGAAAACTGATGTATATTACACAAATCTAAGTAATAATCTACATAATTTATAATATAAGGTATTTGAACAATTATTATTACATACCAACAACTGTAAGAAAGAGCCAAGGATGTAACACCCCAGCAATGAACAATAAGCCCCGCCCACCCTGTACTGTGACCTGACCATAATGTAGCGTAGGTGGAAATTTGGCAGAAGGTTAGCTCTGTGTCAAGTATGGGTACTAGTTGTGTTTTAATTTAACGAGCAAGAAGATGTGTACTTGAAAAATCACAACAGGATAGCCATTGCTCTGCCTACAGCTCTCACTCAGGGTGCAACTTTACAAATTACAAAAATACAGAAAAAACTAGAGGCACTCGGAGAGCGCAGACCTCCGCCAAGGCTGATCAGTGGCCCCCCCCGTGGGCCCCCCCACGCCAAGGAGGTTATGTTTTTGCCAGGGTTTGTCTGTCTGTCTGTCTGTCCGTTAGTGTGCAACATAACTCAAAAAGTTATGGACAGATTTTGATGAAATTTTCAGGGTTTGTTTGAAATGGGATAAGGAAGAAATGATTAAATTTTGGTGGTGATCGGGCCCACGGGGGGGGGCACTGATCAGCCTTGGCGGAGGTCTGCCCCCCCCCGTGGGCCCCCCCACCCCCGATCACCACCAAAATTTAAACATTTCTTCCTTATCCCATTTCCAACAAACCCTGAAAATTTCATCAAAATCTGTCCATAACTTTTTGAGTTATGTTGCACACTAACGGACAGACAAACAGACAGACAGACAAACAAACCCTGGCAAAAACATAACCTCCTTGGTGGAGGTAATAAACAAAAAGGCCAATAAGCATTGCCATACACATATTAAGTCAAAAATAATACTAACACAACTACCCCGCTGAATTCTTGCACATAAAAATAACACATTTACAACAAAATACCCACTTCCCATAATGCACTGCGGCAAACATGCCACAATATATTTGTAAAGTGCTTTAAAAATGTAGATATTTGGGCACTACTTGTGATGAAGATCCAGACTGTTCCACACATACAGACAGACAAAAGCTGTTCCTGGTAGTTCGAACCTTAGGTAGTGTAAAATTTCCAAAGCCTCTTATGCTGTAAGTACTCTCTCTATTGATCTAAAATGTTTAAAAACTTTCGAACCTTTACTCATACTAGTACATTGAAATAATTCATATAAAATACAGTTGGTCAGCTTTTCACTGGTATCACATGTGACCCATCTGGATGTTCAGAGGTTCTGTAGTGAACATGTAAACAGTTATCTTCTGCAATGTTGGTTCATAATTGTGGTGGGAGGATCAATCCAAATATCGATAGTATCAATACCAAATCAATATCGGTATCACATTGATACTAGCGTGGTGAGATCGATACTTTAGTTTCAGTTTTTCCGCACCAAGACACTTCTGTCTATAAGGTTATAAGGTACAGATAATTTTGACTAAATGTTTGTATCGCATTTTAAAAACACTACCTGAATTTTTTTTTTTTGTTTTAATAAGATTTTTCCGGCGATCATTTCATGCACTTTGTTAATTTAAGAAAAAAAATCCAGACATGACAGTCTATGGGGAAAAATTGTTTTGTTACTGTTCTATTGTTTCTGAAAAAAACTTATTTTAATTATAAAGTATTTTCTATTTACTTATAAACTTTGCCCTAATTCTGTCCTTGGTTTTAACTATTTAATAATAAAAAAAAAAAGGAAACATCACAAAACACTTAAAGATTATGAAAATTAATTAAGATTTAGCAATTCGATTATGCATTCACCTTAATTATATCTGCATCAATATTGGTGATACTGGCCCTGTATATACTTGGTATCGGATTGATACCAAAATATGCAGTATCGCACACCACTAGTTCAGAAGTAAAACCCATGTACACTACCAGTCAAAAGGTTGGACTCACCTGTTTTTTCTTTATTTCATGACTATTTACATTGTAGATTCTCACAAAAACCATCAAAACTATGAATGAACACATATGGAATTATGTAGTTAAAAAAAAAAAAGTGACATAACTCAAAGCACGTTTTATATTTTAGATTCTTTAAAACAGACACATTTAGCTTTTATTACTGCTTTGCAAATTCTTGGAATTCTCTCTTGAGCTTCATGAGGTGGTCACCTGAAATGTTTTCCAACAGTCTTGAAGGCGTTCCCAGTGATGCTGAGCACTGGTTGGCCATCTGTGGTCCATCTCATGTCATTTAAATTAGAAGGTCAGTCCAAACTTTTGACTGGTAATGTATATTAAGTAAGTAAGTATAAGTTAGTGCAGACAGGAATCAGAGGTGTAGCAAAAATATGCTGGGCCCTAAAGGGGGGGGGGGGGGGGGGGGTGTCTGTGGACCTTATTCATTTTCTTTTTCCTTTCATCCATGTCTGCCACACATAAATCAAAAAAACATGTCACTCAAACACTACCAGTCAAAAGTCTGGACTCATCTTCTAATTTAAATGACATGAGATGGACCACAGATGGCCAACCAGTGCTCAGCATCACTGGGAACTCCTTCAAGACTGTTGGAAAACATTTCAGGTGACCACCTCATGAAGCTCAAGAGAGAATTCCAAGAATTTGCAAAGCAGTAATAAAAGCAAAATGTGTCTGTTTTGAAGAATCTAAAATATAAAACGTGCTTTGAGTTATGTCACTTTTTTTTTTTTTAACTACATGATTCCATATGTGTTCATTCATAGTTTTGATGGTTTTAGTGAGAATCTACAATGTAAACAGTCATGAAAATAAAGAAAAAAAAGGTGAGTCCAAACTTTTGACTGGTAGTGCAGTTTGACAAATGACAGTCATTATAGATGCTTGTTTTATGTCCAGTTAAGGATGTATTTTGCAGAAAAAACTCACTTTTGTTGTAGTTTTCTCTGTTTTTCTTTAATAACCTTTGAATTTACTCTGAGTTTTTATGAACTTTTACATGATCAGAGAATTAAAAGTCAGAAAAAACACCAGATGTTCACTGAAAAATGCAAAATACAGATGGCAATGTTATGATAAATGGAAATAATATTCATTTGTAAGTCACTACAAAAATGTTTCTGAGTCTTTAAGGGTTAAGCCAGAGATAAGAAGCACCTGTAGTTATTATGGCCTGTGTTTTAAAGACACCTAATGTTTTTCTTTCAGTTAATTGATGCTTCATTTTTTTGGATGAAGACGGCATACACATCCTACAGTCACCATCCATCTGAAATTCTCAGTCTAGGATAAACCTTTTTTTTACTCAAACCACTTCTCCCTCTTCCCTCCACACCTGCTTTGAGACACATTTTAGAGATTAGAATATTCTCAATAATGGATGGAGGAAAATAGTAACCGGGAGGATGGAGAAGCAAGGGCAATAGCTTCATAAAAAGCACAGCATGGAAAAACTCCAAAGAAGAAAAAGGGGAAAAAAATGCAGTTGCTTTTAGGGAAATCAACTCAGCCTCAAAAATGTAATTTTTTTTTTATTATTATTATTATTTTTTTTACATTTTTACTATTAAACAACAACAGACATTTTTCGTCAACAATGTGAAGAATATTTACTGATACTGCAGTGACTATCCAACAATAAAATGTATTTTATGTTTATAGTTTAAGCATCTGGCAACATTTTTCATTACAATAAAGCACTGACTTCTGAAGGTTTATGTGGCTCTTTATAAAGTATACAATTAAAAAATGCTTTATATGATTTTAGACTTAGAAATTACTTGGATTTAGAGCTCGGTGTTAGGCGAAGGTGAAAAATAATGAGCCTGACACTTTCTGAACTCACAAGAAAACACTCAAATGAGGAACGCTGGGTTTTAAGCCATTAGAGTCGAATGGGAAAAAGACAGAAAACACCAGCCACCACGCAATATTATCTTTACATCAGAAACAACTTTGACAATAAACTGCCACACAGTATGTCCATATAACCTTAGTTTTCAAAGTCTTAATGAAATAGCTGCCAGAGCGCTGTTTGCTTTTGCATAGTTACATGTTTCCTGTAAAAATAGAATCTCGAACCACTACCCCCAAAGGAAAACCACAATCTGCTCTTTTTGTTGATTTGTAATTTTATTTATTTTTTTGATGAATGTATAATTTTTGATGTTGCTCAATTTTATTTGAGACACTTTTTTGTAGGAGTCTGTTTGTTTGAGGAGACTATGTTATTTATTTATTTATTTTAAAATCACACAAGTTTTTTTTTTTTTTTTGTACAAATTTATTTTTTATTAATTTTTTTTTTTTTTTTTTTTTTAAGAGATAGTTTTTTATGCAAGTATATTTTCATTTAAGGCATACATTTATTTTTCAGATACTTCTTTTTTAAATAAATCACAATCTCTTTTTTTTTTTTTCTTATGGTGGATAATTTTTTGGGTTGTTTCACATGTGTATACGATAAACGTACAAAATAAACAGCAACCAGCAGCAGAGCATCAATAAAAGCAATGTTTATCATTCGGGATTAATCTCTCGTTGCTCTCGTAAGTTATTTTCACCTCAGTAGCTCATGTATCAAAATGTTTTTCCAGTTCCCCGGTGAAAAATACAACATGAAGGGGCATTTATGTGCAATTTTCACGTTCGAAAATAGTATTTACCATAATTCCCATAGCACATGAAGGCAACATTAATGCAGGACGTTAACGTGGACACCGTGGTAAAAATGTTGCTTCATTATCAAGATTAGAATAGAAAAAGACTCAGATAAATGGTAAAGCTGCACTAATAGTCAGTCACACTCACCCTCCTGTCCAATATGGATCCTGAATCAGCACGTTTGGCAGAAAAAAAATAGTAAATCTATACAAGATTAGGTCTATACATCTACTAATGTATATGTGGTCCCACCTAAACGTCATCTACTTACGTATATAATCACATTATAATCCAGAAATTCTTCTTACTCCAAATCCACTTCACAGTTTAGTTTCATTAAAGCGTCTGTGACTGAAGGAGCTGAAAAGTAAGAATGATATGAACTACAGGCTGTGCAGATCTAACTCATGCAAACTGCTGCATTAATTGCACATTTCCCATCAATAACTGTATATCAGACTGTCTACACCTGAATCACTCCCCTAACAACGAAAAACTTCAAAGTGTACTCCATCACAAGCCGTCTGAAACCAAACTGTGACTCGAGCTTTTTCGGAATTCTATGCAGCAGCAAGAAGCAATGAAGTTGTTTCTGTGTTTGTTGCTACTGCGGCCATACTGCAGCTGTGCGGAATTCCCTTTCCCACAATGCACTTCACAACAAAATTTCCAAATATCGGTTTGGTATGTAAATAAATGGACTGATTGTGATGGAGTGCACTTTTTATTTTTTATTGATTTATTGTGAATATGGAAATGGTACAAGCTTCCTGATTGCTACTACAGTAATTGACTTCTTTTCACAACATAATATAGAAATGAAAATTCAAAGAAGCAAAAAATAATAAAACACACAAAAAAGAAAAAAAACGAAAAAGAGTCATATTTGAAAAGGAGTGATAAGAAGCATAGCTTATTAGCTCTCACTCCTTTGTCTAAACCAGCAATATGTGTATATATATATATATATATATATATATATATATATATATATATATATATATATACACATCCACATATACACTTTAAAGTTCTTCACCGTGAGGGAAGGGATTTAGGTGCATAATCATGGTAAGACTAATGGATTCGTGATACTTAGGCCATGACTCGGGTTTTACAGATTTTATGAAAAATTGGTGGCGAAAGTCTTATGTAGCTTTAAGATCAGAGTAAAAACAGAAAATAACTGATTAAAAGCAAACATTAAAAACTTTAATTACAAGTAATAGATGTGGATATGAAAGAAATAAAAATAGATAAAAAGGGTTAAAGACCAACCACTGCAAACTAATAAAGCACACATCTGCTTCTGCACACACATGGCATATAGGTGACACAAATCAAACTAGAAGCACTCGGAGAGCGCAGACCTCCGCCAAGGCTGATCTGTGGCGCCCCCCGTGGGCCCCCCCACCCCCAATCACCACCAAAATTTAATCATTTCTTCCTTATCCCATTTCCAACAAACCCTGAAAATTTCATCAAAATCTGTCCATAACTTTTTGAGTTATGTTGCACACTAACGGACAGACAAACAGACAGACAGACAGACAAACAAACAAACCCTGGCAAAAACATAACCTCCTTGGCGGAGGTAATTATATTTATATAGTGCCAAATCATAACAAAAGTTATCTCATGACACTTTACATATAGAAACCAGAGTCTCAAGCCAATTTACAGAAACCAAACAAAATCCTCCTGGAGCAAACACTAGTGACTGGAAACTTCCTTTTAACAGGCAGAAACCTGAAACAGACCCAGACTCCTGGAGGACGGACGTCTGCCCTGACCAGCTGGAGTAAAAGAGAGAGGATAAAGGAGGAGAGAGAGAGAGAGAGAGAGAGAGTGGGGGAGAGGGGGAGGAGGAGGGAAGTAGGGGGAGACACATGGATGCAGTTGATGCACAGATAACTGAACTAGAACTGTCCAAAGTAGATCAGCTGGTGTTAGTATAAGTACTAGAAACCAGAACAAAGGTCCATGACTGTTAATACTACTACTACATAACAAGTACTCGTCTTGTACTCATCTTCATCAGCTTTATCTGGGTCCGGGTCGCAGGGGCAGGAGTCTCAGCACAGAAGCCCTGACAGCCCTCTTCCCAGCCACTTCCACCAGCTCTTCCGGGGGATTCCTGAGGCGTTCCCAGGTCAGCCCAGAGATATAATCCCTCCAGCGTGTCCTGGGTCGGCCCCGAGGTCTTCTCCCGGATGGACATGCCCGAATCACCCCCCCAAGGAGGCATTCAGGAGGCATCCTCACTAGATGCCCGAACCACCTCAACTGGATCCTCTCAACATGGAGGAGCAGCGGCTCTACTCTGAGTCCCTCCCGGACGTCCGAACTCCTCACCCTATCTCTAAGGCTGAGCCCGGCCTCCATGCGAAGGAAACTCATTTTGGCCGCTTGTACCTGCGACCTCGTTCTTTCGGTCATTACCCAGAGCTCATGACCATAGGTGAGGGTCGGAATGTAGACTGACTCGGCTTAGCTCCCTCTTCACCACAATGGACCGGTTTAGCGTCCACATCACTGCTGACGCTGCCCAAATCCACCTGTCAACCTCCCGCTCCATCCTACCCTCACTCGTGAATAAGATCCCGAGATACTTGAACTTCTCCACCTGAGGCAGGACTTTCTCCCTGACCCGGAGTGGACACTCTGATAAACACTACCACAACTATTCAGGTTTTGCACATATGTCACATGATCACGTGGTTTTCTGTTTATGATGCCATATTGGTTGGCAAGCTTTCCTTGGATCGTACAATTGCCCATTGTTGGTGATATTTATCTTTCTCCTGTGTAGATCTACAATAACATAAAGCTGTAAGCAGTGTTACCATGGTAACCACATGTGTTGCAGTTGGTTGCAATAATTGGCAAGAAAAAAACACCGGTAAATCCTTCTATAGATTTCCGAAGGATCCAGAATAGAGGGACCTGTGGATTGCAGCCATAAAACGCAAAGGCTGGCAACCGTCCAGCAGCAGCCGAGTATGCAGCGACCACTTTATTGAGGGTAAGTGAACGCATTAAAACACAAATTAGTTTATGGCTACATAGATGTTACCAGTATTTAGTTCAATAAACATGTACCATAGTCACCCCACCCCCACCCCCTACCATTCTAAGGTTGGGTTTATTTTTAGATGTTTGTTCAGATGGTTACACTTCCTTTAATCTTGTTCCAGGAAAAAAGTGACAATCCTATGTCCCCTGATTACGTGCTTTCGTTGTTTTCACACTGGAGATGGATTATATACCAGATAGTTGTAAATATCTGGATAGCTAACTGCCGGTTACTTCTGAGCACTGACAAAAGCACAAAGTTTATCCAAGGTCAAGCTGTAGGGGTCCACGACAATAGATCTTATCTTTTCTACATAACAAACCTTGGAGGTGCTATCACATCTCACAACTTTTTTTCTCTAATTCAGTTAGTTTTAATTAGTTTTTAGAGCAGGTTTGCTAGTTTTTATTAGTTTTCGTTATTTTTGAAATGCTTAGTTTTAGTTTAGTTTTAGTTATTTCATATCTTTTATCTTCTTCGCCGTTGAATTCAAATAAATCCCAGGCAGGACTCAAGGGCTCTGGCAATATCGGACAGGACAATGGTGCCTTTATCACAAACAGACATACTCGCAAATAACAAAAGACGCAAACACGAGTCCAAAGAAAAACACAATATAAAGCAATAGTTCTGACTTTCTGGATCCAGATAGCGTGCCTACCAATATGGCGGTGCAAACAACAATCACATGACCAGTGACGTCAGCTGCAGGTTCTGAATATGAAGACACAAAGACAGTGAAATGTCGTTTTATGATGGTGTCTTCAACACAACATTATATAAAACTCTCATTTTTCATGGAGTTTGTATAATGTGGGTAAGTTAGTCTTAGTAGATGACAGTATAATACATCAGAGATGAAATGTATCGACAAAGTAAATGCAGACACATTGATCAAAAGTGGGAGGGGTTTAGTTGAAATAAGCCGCTCACATCTTTTGTTATTCACTTTATCATTTCTATGCCATTTATTTAACTGGAAACCGAAACTACTGCATGCTGCTCATTTTTCCAGTGTAAAAGTAGTTTAAGTAAAAGAAAAACACTTCGTCACCCACGTCTGTGTAAAAGACAAAATGTACACTGGCTTATTTTTTCCATTTTCAGATCAGATCTCCATGGTGAATACACAGCTCTGACATGCTGCTTTCACGTCTCCAGTAGACAGTTTTATTGATCGTAGCGCTGGTATTATGTGAAACGGTGCATGCATTATATTCAGCCCAGGGTTTGGGGATTTGCTCAATTCTACACAACAATAAATGGTTGATTTCTTTGTCGTTGGCTGTTTTTCAACTGATTTCTCTGAACACGTAGCCGTGCCGGAAAATCTGCCGTGTACGTAATATAATATACAGGCTACAATGGAAAAGTAAAACCGGATCACCTGTAAAGTCCGAAATTTTACAACCGACCTGTGAATTGTGTGATTAAAAGGGAGAGTGAGAAAGCTGGCCGTCCGTCTCCACAGGGCACTGATCAAGAGCAAGAACAACATTAGCATTCCGCCTCGACGCTGAGGCATTACCGAACGTCTAAGCCAGAGCCAATTGATTTTTGCTGCCATTCTCTTATTTCATCCTTACGGGTGAAATATGCAGCTTTATGCGTTAGGCCATCGACTACCATAAGCTCTTGATGAGGCCGTAGTAACACAACTGAAACCAAAAGGGTGATGAAATTGGAAATGCACGTCTTCCCGCATTACATTAAAGTGAGTGACAATACCACGCTGATTTTCATTTGTTGTGATGGCGCTATCTCATTTTTTTCCATTACCGTGAGCGTACTGTTCTAATTTTTACGGCGGAGGGGCGGGTGAGTGGGCGGATTGGAGCGTTTCTGTACGGGTAAGCCAGGAGAAGCTGGGTAAATAGGAGCATCAAAGCAATCTGCTGTTGGGCGCAGAGTGCACAGGCTCATTATAGGGGGCCTTGGCTGAGGAGTATCCAGGAAGACATGCCAACTTAGACTCCTGTTGTGACAGACAGTGCTCTTTAGCTATTAATCAACAGGCTGAGAAATTGAAAGGACAGAGAGTCGCTAATGGAACAATTTGTCTCACTGTGAGGGATTGAATTTCTCTGCACTGTGGCTCCGGGCGTCATCTCATTCACCGCCTTGAGTCATTCCGTGGCAGAGTTTTAGGTTTTTTTTCTCCTGCATATTTCCTCTAAAGACCAGAGCACATCAATATTATATAGTTTAATATAGTGCTTATTAAATAGGACTACCTGTAATACTGCGCTGACATATTCATTTCACTTATCTGCTGAATTTTTTCACGGTGGAGAAAGAAAATCCTTTATTATTCTGGGATGTCAAAGAGGACCACGGCGCATCCCTATGTGAAGGTGCATCTGTTGATTCATATTAAACGTAAATATAAATGCGACGTCTATGAGGAAGGGTTGAGCAAATATTGGCTGGGCCTCAAGTGACGAAAATAGAAAAAGGTCAAGGTTACTATGACCTTGTGTCAATTCATTCTTATGATGTAATATTTAGCACATTGGAAAGATTGAAATATACATATTAGTTTTAGTTTAGTTTATTAGTTTATTGTATCATGCAAGGTTATAATAGTCTTGGATTTTTCATTATAGTTTAGTTTTATTTAGTTTTGACTTTTTTTTCTCTAATTCAGTTAGTTTTAATTCGTTTTTAGAGCAGGTTTGCTAGTTTTTATTAGTTTTCGTTATTTTCGAAATGCTTAGTTTTAGTTTAGTTTTTTTATATCTTTTATCTTCTTCGCTGTTGAATTCAAATAAATCCCAAACAGGACTCTGCTGCTTTCTCCCAACTTTATTCTCCATGTTTCCAGGTAGAGTTGGGACCAGAAGATGACTCTAAACGACATGTGACGAAAAGTGACGGACTGTTAAATATCGTATGGTGCCACTAGCTAAAATTGCTTGAGTGAAATAAATCGATTTCATATCAATCAGACATTAACAAAGATGAAAACTGAGGGAATTTTATCCATAATTTTTATCCGTTTTAGTTAGTTTTATAAACACACAAAACAGTTTCATTTAGTTGTCATTTTTTTCTTTTAATTATAGTTTTTATTTATTTCAGTCAACGAAAATGTTTTTACAATTCTAGTTTTCGTCATTTCGTTAGTTTTCGTTAACAATAATAACCTTGGTATCGTGGACAATCCCAGTTAATGAACTGTATCAATAATAGTAAAAAGGAGCAGCTTTAGCCAACATGGCTAGTATCCTGCTGTAGTCCCCAGCCTGATGACAATAGGCACCCTAAAAAAATAATATATTACAGCACATTAATTAAAAAGAGAGAGTTAAGACAGCTAAGAGACAAGATAAATCAATAAAGATAAAAAAATAAACGGTGAAGCATCAGTACAATCATACAGAGAGCACATATAATGCATATGTTTATAAGCTGAACTTTAACCTGCTGCATTTCAAATATTTTTCTTTTTTTAAATTTTTATATTTTTCCTTTTTTTTTGTCTTTAAACATTGGTATTCGAAATAAAAAACAATAAACAAACAAATACCGGTATGTTATATGCACGTCTAGGTTAAGTTATATTCAATTAACAGTAAAAACTGTAGAAATGTTATTGATAAAAGAAGACTATTCAGTATTTTTCAAGATGAGATTATTGTACATGTTGTTACGTTATGTTTCCCATAGATCAGTGTTTTTTTAAATGAGGTATTTGGAAGAAGCCCAAAGGGTACTTGAAATTTTTTGGGGAAAAATACATTTAATAAGTCATCATGTTCTGAAAACAAAATAAATATTGAGAATTAATGCTGCAAAATAAAATACAATAACTACATTCATATAATGAAATTGACACTCCTGACCTTCATTTCATTTAAATATTTTTATTTTTCATATTATTATTGTCTATCATCTTGTTTAAGCTTTGGTAACATTTAAAGAACATTTCTATTTTATTTTATTCAAGATGAGTTTATTTGAGTTATTAAGTCTTAATATTTTGTTGATGAAAGGTTCATTTATTCATTGTTTACCGTTTAATTTATTTTTATTTTCAATGAAAGAGGGCACTTTTCAGTTTATATTTTGCACACAAAATTTGCTTATAAAGATTTGTTATTTTTATTATATTAAAGTCAAATATACGTTGTTTGTTTACAAACCTTTGGCCCAGGAATACATTTTACCTCATTTTTTCCAATCAAAAATGCTGAAGTGAGAGTTGGGGGTAGTTGGCGAAAAAAACATAATATTTCAGGGGGTAGTCTACTGTTAAAAGTTTGAGACCCACTGCCATAGATAATATGCATTTGGTTTAATAGAGAGAATGTTTTAGAAATATTAAGCCCATAAAACAAGTAAAACTAGACGCAAATATTGTCATGGATGTCAGAGACATACTTCACAGGATGATCGATTGGGCTGAGATGATTGCTTTTGTCTAAAGTCTTTTGCTCCTTGATGTAAAATAAAGTCAAGAAAGTAGAAGCTGTGAAATGGTCTCCACTTTTCTCTACACTTATACATAAGATTTTCACCCACTTTGAGGACATAATACACAAACATTCACCAGCATTGAATGCATCAATGGACTGAAAAGATGTTGGTGGTCAAAGGTCGTCAGTTAATGTCACTGTGTTTTTTATATTTTCTTATTTTTTTGTGATTGGGTGCAAACATTCAGTTGGACTGATTAGGTTGAGGGCAAAGGTCAGGGTTGCTGTTACCTCACACAAGGCATTTTGAGCCATAAGGGCCAGTAACTGAGTGAGTAATGAACATACGATGAAAGAATAAAAGAATAGTAGAAACTGACAGACCTTATGTTTCTTGTTTTTTAAGGCTCTGTTACCAAATTATCTAAATTTAACCCATAAAGACCCAGTGCTACTTTTGCATCAGAATTTTTTCTCTATATTTCACCTTTCTTGAGAGATTTATCACCATTTATTATGACATTATCCTCTGTATTTTTTTCATTTTTTGTGTGAACATCAGATATTTTCCTGTATTTAATGTTGTGATAATGTGGATGTTCATAAAAGCTCAGATTAACCCATAAAGATCCCAACATCCACTGGCGACCAAAAGTGTCTGCTGATGTTAAATGTTTAATACCTGTTGATCCACTAATCCCATCAATATGTTGAAATAACTGGTGTTAAATACAGTTTGTCATCTTTTCATGGTCATCAGACATGACCCATTTGGACGTTCAGAGGCTCCGTAGTTACCATGGAAACACCGTCATCTTCTACAACATCAATTCAACAGTAAAATCCACATAGTTTGACAAATGACAGTAGGTTTATGTTCGGTTAATGACATATTTTACTGGAAAAGTCACTTTGTCCTCAGTTTCCTCTGTTTCTGATAAAATAACCTTTGAATTTACTCTGAGTTTTTATGAAAATCTACATGACCAGTAAATTAAATAAAAGAAAATACCTGATTTTCACTTAAAAATGCAAAACACACAGAAGATAATATAACTAGGAAAGCACAGACCTCCGCCAAGGCAGATCAGTAACACCCCCCCCCCCCCGATTACCACCAAAATTTAATCATTTGTTCCTTGTGCCAGTATCAATATTTCCTGAAAATTTCATCCAAATCCGTCCATAATTTTTTGAGTTATCTTACTAACAGGCAAACAAACAAACAGACACAGACAAAGAAACCCCGATGAAAACAAAACCTTGGCGGAGGTAATAATAAATGGTGGTAAATCACTTAAAGGCTGAATAAAGAGAAAAAAAAAATCATTTGGGAACTGCCGCATAAGTAGCACTGGGTCTTTATGGGTAAAAGTTGAGGGTTAGTATATCAAAAACAGAGAAAATGGAAGAAAAAGTGGGTTTTTCAGCTAAATCTATCATTAATTGAACATAAACCAAGCATCTCCATCCACTGTCATTGATCCAACTCCATGGGTTTTACTGGTGAATCAATGTTGTAGAAGATGACGGTGTTTCCATGGTAACTACGGAGCCGCTGAACATTGAAATGGGTCATATCTGATGACCATGAAAATATGACAAACTGTATTTTACACCAATTTTTTACATGTGTTGATAGGATTAGTGGTTCAGAAGTTATCAAACATTTCAGATCAGTAGATGGTTTTGGTCGTCGTGGCTGTTCGCACAACACTGAACCACATTTCAGTTTCTTCCTTTCTTACATAGAGTTTGTGTTGGAGTATGTATAGTGCTGGCAGTAAGCCCTTTGTGAACATTAGCTGCATTTCTAAACTAATTAACACGTATCTTATCTGCCTACATCGATGATTAACACTCTGTACACTCAACTCTAAATAGAGAACTCAGTTTAGATCTTCTGTTGCTCCTGTGTTCTTCAGTGTATCTACAGCAACAGTGTGCAACAAAAGCACAGAAATGGAAAAAGTAAACTGGCTACAACTTTATATAAGCACAAAACTGCAATATTTCATATTGAACCTTTTGAACCACAAACTACAAAAGTGAAATCACAGCCAAGTTTATTTTATTTTATTTTTTACCCAAAAAGACCCAGCGCTATTTTTGTCAGTTCCCAAATTAATTTTCTATATATCTAACCTTTCTTCAGTGATTTATCATGATTTAGTTATATTATCCTCTGTATTTTGTATTTTATCAGTATAAATCAGGTATTTTCCTGTATTTAATTTACTGATCATAAAGATGTTCGTAAAAGCTCAGATAAAAGATGAGGGTTATTATCTCAAAAGCAGGGAACACTGAGGAAAAAGTGACTTTTTCAGTCAAATATATGATTAACTGAATTGTTTATTATTGTTTATTCGCATGTATACAAGACAATAAAACATAATAATAATAATAACAATAAAAGACATGCCGGCGAAGCCAAAAACCAAAGTGGTTTATCATGGGCCTCCCCAAAAACTTGAAATAAAAAAATTATTTGCAGTGTCTAATAATGATATACAATCATTATTAAACAAAATTAACTAAATGAAGGAAATAAGTCAAAAACAAGTATAACAAAGAAACTATATACATCGTGAGCGGTGCACGTGGAAATAAATAAGAATCGACAAAATTATGAAACGAAATTCAGAATGAAACTAATATGTTATCTATGTTTATCTGAACATAAACCCAGTGTCTCCATCCACTGTCATTGATCCAACTCCGTGGGTTTTAGTGGTGAATCAATGTTGTAGAAGATGATGGTGTTTCCATGGTGACTACAGAGCCTCTGAGCATCCAAATGGGTCATATCTGATGACCATGAAAAGACGACAAAGTGCATTTTACACCAATTATTTACAAGTATTGATAGGATTAGTGGATCAACAAGTATTAAACAGTTTACATCAGTGGATGCTTCAGGTCGGTGATGGATGTTTGGGTCTTTATGGGTTAATTATGATTATGTTATAGATGGTATGAAGGCTGAGTCAATGGAAGATCCGGTGTTGTTGACGAAAAACCACATAACGGCTCTAGGTGAGGCTCTTACATGAGCTCATACTTTGAAAAATCCTCATAAATCAATCAGCATTGTTTGATTCTGTGTCATTTTTGGATAAATCCAGCCGATCACATGCTGTTTGTTCTCAGTTTTCTCACACCAGGGTTCTGGTTTCACGGTGTTAAGGTGGTTAAAACAGTTAAAGACAGAATTTCACTGCCAGAAAGTGAGGATATAAAACCAAAACTGGCCTCTGTGACACATGACTGGTTTGTTATCAGACAAAAATGTGGTATCAGATGAACAACAATATGTGCAGAACAAAGACTGAGAAACAAAAACAGGTGCATGAAATGCCTCATTTAAATATGTCACAAAAGTCATAAAGTACTTCGACTAAGGATTGTAGATTGTTATATTTTTATTATTTAACCCTCGAAGACCTTAACTGCAGCCAACAGCTGAAAGAATCATCTGAAATAAAATATTTAATAGGTTTGGAATCACTAATCCTATCAATACGTCTAAATAATTCAGGTAAAATGCAGTTTCTCAACTTTTCAGTGGCATCACATATGACCCACTGGGAGGTTTAGAGTCTCCATTGTGAATATTTATTTACTAGTAAAACCCATATAGTTTGAGTGACAGCAGCTGTAGACAGTGAATGGTATATATTCTCTAAAGCAGGGGTGTCAAACTCATTTTAGTTCAGAGGCCATATTCAGCTAAATTTGATCTGAAGTGGCCTGGACCAGGAAAATAATAACATAATAACCTATAAATAATGACAACTCCAAATTTTTGTCTTTGCTTTAGTGTAAAAAAACCCCCATTAAATTATGAAAATACTTACTTTTATAAACTATCAAAAAAAAAAAAACCCTGAAATTTAAATTAAAAAACGTAAGAAAATTTAGTTCAGTTTTAACAATATTATTCCTCATCTTATCATTTCTCCATTTGCATTATGGATCAGATCTACAAAGACACTAAACACTGAGGAACAGGCAGAAAAATGGTTAAAATTGTGTTTAATTTTCTTTAGACGTTTCAGGTTCTTCATATTTGTTCAGGTTATTCACATTTTAGTGTTACAGGATAGTTTGGAAATGTAAATATATTCATAATTTAATGTTATTCTTTGCACTAAAACAAAGAAAAAAAAATAAGTAGTTAATTCTAGATTTTTTTTGGCTTAATTGAAGATTTTTTTTGCTTAATTGAAGATTTTTTTTTACTAAATTGAAGATTTTTTTTTTTTTGCTTAATTCAAGATTTTTTTTAACCTAATTGAAGTTTTTTTTGGCTTAATTCAAAATTTTTTGCAAAATTTGAGATTTTTTTGGCTTAATTGAAGATTTTTTTTACTTAATTGAAGTTTTTTTTGGCTTAATTGAAGATTTTTTCCTTAATTCAAGCTAATTTTTTTTTTTTTTTTTGCTTAATTCAGTTCAAGACTGTGGAATTTTTGCACTTGGCAAAAACATCCCAGGGCGAGAACTGGACCCTTTGGCATGCCGCAATTGGCCCCCGGGCCACATGTTTGACACCCCTGCTCTAAAGTCACTTTTGCTTCAGTTTTCTGTTCTTGATACGGTAACCTTTTGAATTTACTCTGAACTTTGATGAACTTCTACATGACGAGCAAATTAACTACAGGAAACTACCCACTTTTCACTGAAAATTGCAGGGGGTGAAATAATAAATGATGATAAACTGCTTTAACAAGGTTAGATGTAGAGAAAAAAAGAATCATTTTGAAGTTGGCACAAAAATAGTCGTAGGTCTTCAAGGGTTAATGAATGTCTAAACTTAACTCTGTAGATTATCCTATATTATAAAAGGGGAGTTGGTGCTGTGTGTGTGTATCTCAGGCATCACACAAAATCCGGAAAGGGCTGACTGCTGCAGTTTGGCATTCTTATGTATTTTTGGTCGAGGAAAAGACTAGTGAAAACGGCAAGTTGATAGGACCAGTATTTTGGGAGATATTAGTAATTTTGGAATACAATCGCCTCTCAATGGCCAATCACATTGCTATGCCCAGAATCACAGAATCATCATTGAAGTGGGTTACCTAGCAACAGATAAGCAATAGTCACTTGACACTGCCAGACATGCCAGTTGAGAGGTTAGTCAACTGAAAATGCCAGTGGAATTTACCAAGAAAGTAAAGGAATGAACTGGATCAGAGGATCTAGAACCCGAGGTTCCCCACAAGTCAATGCACTAGTTTCTTTATCAAACCAACAGTGCTTTTCAACTGCTGCCAGATATATTAATGAAAATATCATTAAAATATTAATGTTGTTGTCACAGTGGGCAGATTTTAATGCATAGACTGAAACAACCAAAACCATTTACTGATATAAAATGTGTAATACCTGTTGATCCACTAATCCTATAATAACTGGTGTAAAATGCAGTTTTACATCTTTTCATCGTCATCAGATATGACCCATTTAGACGTTTAGAGGCTCCGTAGTTACCGTGGAAACACTGTCATCTTCTACAGCATTGACTCACCAGTAAAACCCATGGAGTTTGATAAATGGCACTGGATGGAGACACTTGCTTTATGTTCAGTTAATAATATATTTGCTGAGAAAATCACTTTTTATGCAGTTTTCTCTGTTTCTGATATAATAACCCTCAACTTTAATCAAAGCTTTAATGAACATGTACATGATCAGCAAATTAAATATAGGAAAATATGTGATTTTCACTGAAAAAAAACACAGAATACAAAGGATAATATTATAATAAATGGTAATAAGTCAATTAAAGGAGTGATATTTTGCTTTTTTAAATGGAATTATGCATTTTAAAACATTTCCCTGTGGTCTACATAGACTGTAAATGCTATGCTTGGGTCTGATTTCTTCATTAATTCAACTCCACAGGTCCATCTTCAACCCTATTTCTGAGTAATGACACCAGAAAGGTCATTTTGAGCGCTGGCCCTTAAAATGCAAATGAGCCACTTCATGCCCCACCCCCTCCAGGTTGTTGACTGTGTTGCTCTGTCCCATTCAACCAATACCTGAACATTTTAGGTAATCGGCTCGAAGTTTGGACATATTTTCAGTATGGACTACAACCGCTGCTGCTGACAAACAATTATGTCGTACTCTGGGAAATGTTCATCGGAAGTCTTGACCTTATATGTGCAAATATTGTGATGTAACTAGTTATAGATGCAGGGTGTGATTTGGGAAAAAAACAGAGGGGGGGGGGGGGGTTTTTTTGTTTTTTTTTGTTGGAACGGGGGGTAGCAGTTATATACGTGGGGGTGCAGTCCATAATGTAACTAACGTAACTAATGCTGACGTGAAACAAAAGTGAAGCTTTATATACTTTCAACGTCCAACTTCTATTCCTCTATTATACAGTGGATCTTACATGAAATTTTCATAACTTCTAACCTGTATCCACTAGACCCCCTCCACAAATGCTGGGCCCCATGAATTTGGTACGCTTAACCCCCCTCTTTACAGCTCCCCAGTGCATGGGGACATTTGACCATTCTGAGACTGCCAACAGTTAGTGCCAGTAATGTAGGCCATAGGTGCAAGAAAACTATCACAACCTGCCTGTTATTTCAATTGGTTGCCCCCCCCCCCCCCCCCGCCTGAGGATGAAATTCATTGAGCAGAAGTAGGGATGTAAAAACCAGACGGGGGGGGGGGGGGGGGGGGGTGTTGATCTCCCCTATCCCCCCCAACAAATCGCACCCTGTATAAATGTAACAAATTAAGAAGGAATTAAAACAGGTTGTAGAAATCCACTCGATTTTTGCCAAAATTAATATAAAGAGAGTTTTGCAGTACCTGGAGGGTTCAAATTCAAACTTTATGAACTATTAGGGTCCAAATACACAAATAAATGTACCAAAGATGAATAAAAGTGGGTTTAGCAAAATATGACCCCTCTAAAAAAGATGAAATCTAGAGAGAAATGTATTTGGGAACTACCACAAAAGTAGCACTGGGTCTTCAGGGGTTAAACAACTATAACAAGACTGAATTTTCCGGCAGAAAGCAGTCAGTCATTTCTGCAGCTTACAGATACATTAAATAATATATTTCTCTCAAATGCGTTTCCTGTTGTAAATTACATCTATATAAATGTAATTTCTGGGAAACAGCATTGTGGGTTCTTGTCGTGGCTGGAACCATTGTTGTTCATCATTTCCCATCTCTCCCTCTCTTTATTTCCCATCTTCTCCTTATAGTCAACTCTATAAAAAAAAATGAATAAATATGTTGTTTTTAAGTGCTTTAGGAAACGACAGCCATTAAAAGACACAATCACAGAGCGCTGAAACAAGACAACCGAGGGACGGTGTTTTAGTCATAGAGGAAGTAAAGTAACCTATGATGTCAAAGCGGTGACAGGTGGGCTTTTACTTTGACACACAGCCGCTCCGTCTGACGCTTTGGCAGACAAAACACTCATAGTTATCCAAGCTGCCAGCCTCAAACTAACTCATGATGTACAACGACAGTAACAGCCAAGTTTGAGTCTCATGGCCTACAGTTGCTCAGTGCAATTATGTTTGTTTTCATTTACAGCCTTCCCTCCTCCCTTCATTTTCTCTCACGCCAAACTCCAGCTCCCATTAGGCTCATCAGAAAAGACCTACTATTGATCTGCCTGTTCCTGAACAGCACAGCAAAGCAGTATTATACAGAACAGAATAGAACAGAAGAGAAGAGAAGAGAAGAGAAGAGAAGAGAAGAGAAGAGAAGAGAAACCAGCAGCATACAGAATAGAATAGAATAGAATAGAATAGAATAGAATAGAATAGAATAGAATAGAAACCAGTAGCATACAGAACAGAACAGAATAGAACAGAATAGAAACCAGTAGCATGCAGAATAGAATAGAATAGAATAGAATAGAATAGAATAGAAACCAGTAGCATACAGAACAGAATAGAATAGAACAGAATAGAACAGAATACAATAGAATACAATAGAGACCAGTAGCATACATAACAGAATATAATAGAATAGAATACAATAGAAACCTGTAGCACACAGAATAGAATAGATACCAGTAGCACACAGAATAGAATAGAATAGAATAGAATAGAATAGAATAGAATGAAACCAGTAGCATACAGAATAGAATAGAATAGAATAGAAACCAGTAGCACAAAGAATAGAATAGAATAGAAACCAGTAGCATACAGAACAGAATAGAATAGAATAGAAACCAGTAGCATACAGAATAGAATAGAATAGAATAGAATAGAATAGAATAGAATAGAATAGAAACCAGTAGCATACAGAACAGAACAGAAAAGAATAGAAACCAGTATCATACATCAATCAATCAGTCAATCTTTATTTACATAGCACTTTTCATACATTAAGGATGTAGCATAAAGTGCTTTTGTCATGTCGGCTTTTGGACTTTGTCTGTCTTGTCTGTTTTGTTTGTCATTTCCTGTTTTATTTTGTTTAGTTTCCTCATGTGTCTTGTCTGTTGTCTTTACTTCCTCTCCCTGATCGTGTTCACCTTTTCCCTGATTACCTGACTCCTCCCTGATTATCTCCACCTGTGTCCAATTGTCTTCCCGCCCTCCTGTGTATTTAAACCCTCAGTCTTCCCCTGTGTAGTTGCCAGTTTGTGCTCTACAACTTGTGTTCACTAACCAGCGTTTTGGATCCTGTTCGTTTGTCTGCCGTGTTTGACCCGTTTTCGTCCTTCGACCACTGATTCAGCCTGTTCCTATCCTGCCTGCTCGTTATCGACCTGGTTCGTTACCCGACTCTGTCTCTGCCTACTCCCTTTATCACCTCAGCCTCCACCGATTACCTGTGCTTCGACCTTCGCCTGGATTACTACAGTGAGTTTGCCTGTCCCCCATGTACCGTTGCTTGTGTGACTGCTTTTCCGTGTATGACCTGGCTTGTTTTTTGACCACCCTCTGTTTGTCCCTAGTGGGGATTCCGTTGGGGTTTTCCCGGCTCGGCCAAGCTGGTCGTCTGCCGTATCCACCCGCAGCCCAGACGTTTTTCCCCGGATCCGGTGGCCTCACGGAAGTTGTATTATCTCTGTGTTGTATACTTACCCCTGTAAAAGTGTTTAATAAAAACACTAAACCTTACTGGATTTTTGTGGTCTTGCTTTTGGGTTCAGCCTTTGTACTTAGCCTATCACAGCTTTACATATAAGTTTAAAAATCAGCCCACCCACACACACCCACCCACGCAAACATATGCACACCCACAAGCACGCACAGACTAACTGAGCACGAGAAGACCAGAAAGTAAAAGAGGAGGTGCTGTCTCAGGGAGCCATTCACACCAGGAGGCAGCCGCCGACCCCGGCAACCAGGCGCCAGCAACACAGCGCCGCATCACAACCAGTGGGAGAGGGCCAACTGCCACCGCATCGCGGCGGCAGGGACCCCCACCCACCAGAAGGGAGCAGACAACAGTGATAGAAGGCACCACAGCTGCCCCCTGGCACAGAGGGCTCCCTCTGATGAAACACTGGAGAATAGAGATAAGAAACATTAAAAACCTATAAAAGCATTGATTAAAAGATTTTAAATGTAAAACATGTATATAACTATAATATAAATATTAAGCATTAAAATGATAAAACAGAAGCATTGGTTAAAAGAATCTTAAGACATATATAAAAATATAACTATAAAACCTTAGAGTGGATAAAACGGAGGCATTAGTTAAAAGCCAAATTAAAGAGGTGGGTCTTGAGCCTGGTTTGAAAAATTTCTACATTCTCTGCGGCCCTGAGGTTCCCTGGCAGGGAACATAACAGAGTAGAATAGAATACAAAACAAAACAATAGAGTAGAACAGGGTAGAATAGAACAGAAACCAGCATCATATAGAATAGAATAGAATAGAACACAACACAACAGAATAGAATAGAAACCAGTAGCATACAGAACAGAACAGAATAGAACAGAATAAAATAAAACAAAATGAAATAAATAGAATAGAATACAAAACAAAACAAAACAAAACAATACAGCAGAACAGGGTAGAACAGAATAGAAACCAGTATCATACAGAATAGAATAGAATAGAATACAACAGAACAGAATAGAATGGAAACCAGTAGCATACAGAACAGAACAGAATAAAATAAATAGAATAGAATAGAATAGAATAGAATAGAATAGAATAGAATAGAATAGAATAGAAACCAGTATTATACATAACACAATAGTATAGAACAGAACACAACACAACACAACAGATCTTTCTTGTCACTGTCACAGGAACAGGAACAATGAAAATCCGTTTATCAGCTCTGTTCTGTTTATCAGCAAAAACACATTAGTCTAGTACAGTATAACATGAACATATCCACTGTTAGTACTTGTACTTGCAGTAGTGACAGCAGTTATGGGTAGATGTGACAGTTATCAGTAGTTATACTAGCAAGTCATTGATTTGAATTTTATTTGAACACATTTACATTTTTAATTGAACTGATTTGTACATTTGTTGAACTTGTTGAACTTATCATGTTTTACATACATGTATATGTAAAATTTTAAATAAAACACAAAAATGAGGGGACTGGAAGCTACAAACATACAAGGCCTTTCATGTTTTTTGTTCTTCCTGATGTTAAATGTCCTCACTCTCATGGTAAAAGTATCAGAAAGGAAACCATGTGCTGTATCAATGCAGTGTCTTAGATTGTCTTATTAATGACGTGCTGTAGAACAAAACAGCTGATGAAGACAGGATACATTGTTAATAAGGTAAAATTAATTAGAGAAAACTGTGACAGGAAACAATGATCCTGATTACACACAACAAGGGTCTGGAAATGAGACTTCATTATTTTTATGCTCCTTCCACTGTTTTTTTCTCCACATTTGGTCCATTCTAAACACTTTGCTTTTGACAATGCATTCCAAAGTGAAGATTCATAAATACTCAGGATTGTGTGGGTTGATGTATCTGAAAAAAGCTGTTATTCAGAAGGTAGTCAGACTGAAATAATGTCACTTATTCAGGTGCGTCCTCTGAGCCACAGTCAGTATGATAGTATTTCAGTAGATAAACCCATGATAAAACCAGTCAGCGATCACAGGAACTCTAAAGAATAGGATTCTGATCTACGTGTTAGTATTGTTTCATGCATAATCAATCCACAAGCACTAGGACTTTCCCTTTCTGTCACTGATATTTTATCAAAAAATGTGCCCAACAATAACCCTGTTGAATTAAAAAGCACATATTTTGTCTTCTGTTCACTATAGATGTAAAAGCTGTCTTGCTCCTAGGCTGGGTTTAACACTATCCAGTGAAATAAATGTCTAACCCTGACATCACATTAGGTTTAGAGGACAAATAAATAACATCAGCAGTCGTATCATCTCAGACAAGCCATTAAGTAACGTACACCAAGTAAAGGCTCAGGGTAGAACTAAGAGAAACTAACAAAAAACACTATACAATAGGTGGTACCAGGCACAACAAACCCTGCCCCTCGCACATATTTTAGCTTATTTTGGCATCGATCCAGCTGATGTCATCATGTCTATGCATGTGGTGATGTCAGCCTATCAATTACTTCTAAATGCGTGCCAAGTTTGGAATAAATTTAAACAAAACTGTTTATAGACATTTGAAATTTCGCCCATTATAAGTAAATGGGAGAGAGAGTAAAAAAAAAAAAAAATCATTAAAAATGTGAACTTTGACCTACTTTTCCCAAAATGTAATGACATCTATTCTGTGTTACTGGCAATCTATAAACCCAATTTAGTTTGAATTCAACCAGTAATTTTACTGATACAGACGTGTGAAATTTCACCCATTGTAAGTAAATGGGGAAAAACATTTGAAAAATTCATAAAAAATTTTAACTTTGACCTACTTTTCCCAAAATGTAACCACATCTATTCTGTGTCACTGGCAATCTATAAACCTAATTTGGTATAAAGTCAATCAATAGTTTTCCTGCTACAGACATGTGAAATTTCGTCCATTGTAAGTAAATGGTAAAAAACAAAAAACAAAAAACAAGATTTTAAAATTCATTAAAAAAAATGTCAACTTTCACCTACTGTTCCAAGAAGGTAATCAGATCTATTCTGGGTCACTGACAATCTATAAGCCCTATTTGAATTCAACCAATAGTTTTGCTGCTAGAGAGTTAACAAACAAACAAACAAACAGACAGACCAAACTAAAAACAATACCCCTTGCCTCCCCTTCGGGGGGTGGGGTAAATATGGGCCAAAAAGTTCTTCTAAAAGATGGTTTGGGTAGAAACCCTCACCACCCACTAAATATATCAAAAGGATTAAAAAAAAAAAAAAAAACTAAAACTGGACCCTCAAAACCAAAGACTAAGACAGCTGAATGATTATTTTAATGTTTATTTTAGTCCTTGACACATAGGCACAAATGTTGTTTTGTACTATATTGTAGTGTAACGTTACTGTTCACCTCCACCAAAGAGGTTATGTTTTTGTCGGCGTTGGTTTGTCTGTCTGTTTGTCTGACTATGTGCAAGATAACTCAAAAAGTTATGGACAGATTTGGATGAAAATTTCAGGAAATGTTGATACTGGCACAAGGAACAAATGATTAAATTTTGGTGGTGATTGGGGATGGAGGAGGGTGGGGGGGCCACGGGGGCCCACTGATCTGCCTTGGCGGAGGTCTGCGCTCTCCGAGTGCTTCTAGTTTGTAATGTATTGCACTGTCTTGCTCTGTACTGCACTTATTCCGCTGTATCGCTGTGTATTGCACGGATCACTGTTATTTATTTATTAAGTAAGTTCTCTGTATTTAACTGCGGATGAAAATTAGCACTGACACTAACTCCGGCATATTTACATGTTTATACTGAAATGGAATGTATAAATGTGCTAATTTTTTGGCAGTTCCCAAATGAAAGGTTCTCTTTATTTAACTGCGGATGAAAATTAGCACTGACGCTAACTCCAGCATATTTATGTTTATACTGAAATGGAATGTATAAATGCGTTCATTAATGTGCACTGTCCCACCTAAATAACGATACATTCAGACAAGTGGAATTCAAATGAATGGGCTGCAATTCTTTTGTTTTAACGGCAAAATATGTAGAAACTGAACAGTGACTGACATCCTCCTTATGTCCACACCCACTCAGGACATTTACCCTCAGTTGTGGTAAGACATGTGAACCCACTCACCCCTGATCAACAGAACCTGAAGGTGGGATCTGCCTGGAACGATGAAAAAACAGCAGAGTTTCGACACTGTTTCTGCATGTTGTTTGAAATGAATAGTGATGTATGAAGATGAGAAAAATCACAGCTTGTAAATGTTAATGTGGGCCACTGGGAGACTCCGCTGTGTTACTCAACTGTGACATAAACCCACTCAACTCTGTCCAATTGTAAAGTCCACGACAGTTGAAGCCATTAAAGCCGTGCTGCGATGCCACGCACCCGTCTCTCTATCTGGCTGCCAGCTGGAGGGGCTAAACAGTCCCGCGACCTTTCACTGTCACCGTCACTGTCTCTCTCTCTCTCTTTCCGTCTCTCTCTCTCTCTCTCTCTCAGAGTGAATCATTCCATTAAGATCTCAGCATGTTGCAGAATTGAACACAGCCGATGGGCTCGTGGCTGCCACATATCCTCCATGACAACCAGTGATCGATGACGAATGATGCCGCGCTCTAATGAAACCAGGCAAAAGGATTAAAAACAACTCTCCATAAGTTGCCGGGCTGTTAATACATTCCCCAGTTGCATTTCTTCACAGAACCTCTCTGCTGCCTCACTCTGCAATTTCAGTTGTTCTGTTTACCCCATCATTCACCGTGAGGAGGGTTTGGAGTAGTGCTCAGTTTCAAATGGCAAAAGTTGAATTAACCCATTCAGACCCAGTGGCAGGGTTATAATAATGTTGGATTTTTCATTATAGTTTAGTTTATTTAATTTTGACTTTTTTTTTCTAATTCAGTTAGTTTTAATTAGTTTTTTGAGCAGGTTTGCTAGTTTTATTAGTTTTTGTTTTTTTTTCTAAATGCTTAGTTTTAGTTTAGTTTTAGTTTTTTCATATTTTTTCTCTTCTTCGCCATCATATTCACATAAATCCCATACAGGACTCTCCTGCTTTAGTCTCCATGTTTCCAGGTACAGTTCGGACCAGAAGACAATTTTAAACCAAATGACTGACCGTGAAGTGTCGTATGGTGTCGCTAGCTAAAATTGCCAGAGTGAAATAAATCAATTTCGTATCAATCCGACATTGACAAAAACAAAAACGAAGGGAATTTTATCCGTAATTTTTTATACGTTTTAGTTAGTTTTGTAAGCACACAATACAGTTTCAGTTAGTTATCGTTTTTTTCTTTTAATAATAGTTTTTATTTATTTCAGTTAACGACAAATGTTTTTTCAATTCTAGTTTTCGTCATTTCGTTAGTTTTCGTTAACGATAATAACCTTGCCCAGTGGTAGTTTTGAGGCAGTTCCCAAGTTATTTTTTCTCCATATTTAACCTTTCTTAAGTGATTTATCACCACTTATTGTAATATTATCCTCTGTATTTTGAGTTTTCTCAGTACTACTACTAATACTACTACTAAAAATACTACTACTACTACTACTACTACTATTAAAAATCCAACTACTACTACTACAAAAATAATACTACTATTACTACTACTGCTACTAAAAATACTACTACTACTAGAAATAATATTACTACTACTCAAAATAGTACTACTGTTACTACTACTACTAAAAATACTACTACTATTACTATTAAACATAGTTCTACTATTACCACTACTATTGCAAAAAATACTACTACTACTACTACTACTAAAAATACTACTACTACTACTATTAATACTACTACTACTACTAAAAATACTACTAGGCAAGGCAAGTTCATTTTTGTATAGCACATTTCAGCAACAAGGCAATTCAAGGTGCTTCACACAGGACATTGAAATAAAAAGAAACACATTTAAAACATTATAAAAGAAACATGTAAAAGGTGATTAAAAACAGCAAGTAAGAAAACAACACATAAAATCAAATAAATAAATAAATAAATAAATAAAAAAAATAAAAAATAAAAACACACACAAATTAAAGTAAAAGTTGCAGTGCAGAGTTTCTAAAGAGAATATAAAATTTAAAAAGTCAAAAGCCTTTTAGTCAAAGGCAGCAGTGAACAGGTGAGTCTTTAACCTTAACTTAAAAGAACTCAGACTCTAAGCAGACCTGATATTTTCTGGTAGTTTGTTCCAGATATACGGAGCATAGAAACTGAACATTGATTCTCCATGTTTAGTTCTGACTTTTGGAACACAGAGCAGACCTGTACCAGACGACCTGAGTGGTCTGGATGGTTCGTACTGGACTAGAAGGTCTCTGATGGATTTTGGGCCTAAACCATTCAGTGCTTTATATGCTAGCAAGAGAATTTTAAAGTCTATTCTCTGAGAGACAGGGAGCCAGTGTAGAGACCTCAGAACTGGACTGATGTGGTCCACTCTCTTGGTCTTAGTGAGGACTGGAGCAGCAGCATTCTGGATCAGCTGCAGTCGTCGGATAGACTTTTTAGGTGGACCAGAGAAGATACTGTTGCAGTAGTCAACTCGACTAAAGATAAATGCATGGACAAGTTTTTCAAGGTCCTGCTGCGACATCAGTCCTTTAATCCTAGAAATGTTCTTGAGGTGATAGTAAGCTGACTTTGTAATTGTTTGTATGTGGTTTTTAAAATTCAGGTCTGAATCCATGACAACACCCAAATTCCTGGCCTGGTCTGAGGTTTTGAACTGAAGTGACTGGAGCTGTATGCTGATTTTAAGACACTCCTCCTTGGGTCCAAAAACAACTACCTCAGTTTTTTCTCTGTTTAACTGAAGAAAATTATGGCCCATCCATTCAGATATTTGCTCCATGCATTTACCCAGTGCTTGTATGGGGCTATGGTCACCTGGGGACATTGAAATGTAGACCTGTGTGTCATCTGCATTGTTATGGTAATCTATTTTGTTTTTTTCTATGATCTGAGCAAGTGAAAACATGTAGATGTTGAACAGAAGGGGCCTCAGGATGGAGCCTTGGGGGACTCCACATGTAATTTTGGTCTGCTCAGATTTAAAGTTACCTATTGACACAAAATAATCCCTGCCCTTTAAGTTGGATGCAAACCAATCAAGAACTGTGCCAGATAGTCCCACCCAATTTTCCAGTCGATCAAGTAATATATCATGGTCGACTGTGTCGAATGCAATAGTACTACTGTTACTACTACTACTAAAAATACTACGACTATTACTATTAAAAATAGTTCTACTATTACTACTACTATTACAAAAAATACTACTACTACTTCTAAAAATACTACTACTACTAAAAATAGTACTATTACTACTACTATTAAAATACTACTACTACTACTACTACTAAAAATAGTACTATTACTACTACTATTAAAATACTACTACTACTACTACTAAAAATAGTACTACTATTACTACTACTAAAAATACTACTACTACTACTACTACTACTACTAAAAATACTATTACTACTATTACTCAAAATAGTACTACTGTTACTTCTACTACTAAAAATACTACTGCTGTTATGACTAAAAATAGTACTACTATTACTAATACTATTACTAAAAATACTACTACTGCCACTACTACTACTACTACTAAAAATACTACTACTACTGCTACTACTACTACTACAAGTACTAAAGATACTACTACTACTTCTATTTTTACTACTATTAGTGACGTCCGTCAGCCGCCAAACTTTGACGTACAGATTGTCCATATAAAGTGAATGGGAGTTCAGAACACAGAATTCGCCTCCGACCATGAAGTCTTTGGCAACGTCGAACCGACATGCCCCCCCGAGCCCCTCTCACGATTTCTGTGTGTGGAAATAGTCTAGTTGTTATTATTATTATTATTATTATTATTATTTTTTTTTTTTTTTTTTTTTTTTAATTTTTGTCATTCATGTTTCATTTGTGATTAATTGTAATCAATATCTACTGTAGATATAGATTTGTTGTTGTTGTTCGTGTGTGCCATATGGGGATGTGTGATTATATATGTCAATGTATGTAAAATGTCTTATATATTTTGATGAGCAAAACCAAATAAAAATTAAGTTAAAAAAAAAAAAAAAAAGGTGATTTTAAATTTATTTTTTGATCTAGATGTTAACTGTCCCTTGGCCAGCCCCATTTACATCTGAGGTTGATGTATTTATTTTACACTTAACCTACTGGTGCGTGTCTAAGAAGCCGGACATGGGGAGAACATGCAAACTAATTGGTTGGTACTTCATGGTGTGAGGCGATAGTTCTAACCACTGCACGGCCCATGTTGAACATCAGCTTTAACATATTATCCCATTCCTTGTTTGTGAAGAAATATTAGTACTTTTACACTTCAGAGATGGCAGAACACCCCCAGATGGAAATCCTGAGTGTGAATGAGTTGATGGAGACTCACTCACTAGAATTCATGTAATTATTCTCTTTCCCTTTATTTGTACTTTTCAATTTTGGCTGAATGGTACTTTTGAGGGCTGTAGACCGACTGCAGTACCTCTCATACTGCAATAATCCTCTCTTTCACTTACATTGATCCAGCTTTGAAAGACCTGGCTTGGGGTCTCACTGGGACTGGAGCGAATAGCTTCAATTGATACGGCTCAGGACCACCATGGCCCTTAGTTCACTTAATATCAGCTTCAGGGGAATCAGGAGAGGGAAAAGTCCTCCACGTCAAAAGAGTACTCTGTGGTGTAGGCGCCTTTCAATTCCATCATCCTCCATTTTTCAGTCCTGCCTCACACATCCACACACATACTACGCACACATTTTTATCAGTATTTTCCAGAATTATGAATCGGGTGGAGTTAAACGTAGAGCAGGACGGGAAATTATAGTTTACCAAGCAAACCAAACAACATGAATGTAATCTGTCATGTGCACAGCCAAAAAATGTTCCTAACTGGTTGTAAATAAGGAAAAGTAAGAGATAAGAGTGGAAACAAGTTGTTTAACCCTTTAACCCCTGATGTGTCTGTAGTGAGCATTCTGAATGTATGATTTATTTTAAATATTCATAAAAATTCAACCATTTGCTCAATAAGAAAAGTTTCAAAACATGCTGATAGAATAGACCTTGTTCTTACCATAAACATCTGAGCATGCTCAGTTTTGTGGGCTGGGCAATATATATTATGCACATATGGAGGATGTGGATAATAAAAGTTTAAATGAATTAAAAAAAAAAAAAAAAAAATCATTAAACTTGCCCTCAGCAAAACTCTGCAGTAGTCACAGTGTTTCATGCTGAAGTTGAAGTTCTAGGTTTTCATGCAGTTTCTGTATCAAAGAGGGCATGACGCTACAGAGAAGGAACGGAATAAAACTACAGAAGTCACTGCCGTGTAAGAAAAGCAGAGGGAGAGTCTGAAGTGGAAGTTTCGAGGGTACAACGCCAGCTGTGGGACAAAGCTGTTTAGCAAATTATCGCCCAAAGCTTTCTGCACCTGTGTTAGTGGAAACCAACGCTTCACATGCATCAGTTTTATGGACGACAACACCACACCAGCAAACAATGGAGAGAGGAGCAGTAGTCGAGCAAACAAGAGAGCGAATGAAGAGATAACGGTGTTAGTGTAAATGAGAATCAGATAAGTATGTAATTGTTTCACTGTGGTTGTGTTCTAAGTCACCAGGGATATCCAGGAACAAAACAAGGTAAGCAAAGGTAGTTATTGGACAGAATGAGTAACTGAGATTTTTAGTGACTGGTTTGTGAAATTAACTCTATAATATAATATAATATAATATAATATAATATAATATAATATAATATAATATAAGTGCTGTCAAATGATTACATGTTTTTAATCAGTTTAATCAAAGGGTTGCTGTGGATTAATTTTCAATTAATCACAATTAAATATCACTCATTTGTGATCTATATTAATCACATTTCATTTTGCATGTGCAAACAGACTCAAGAAAGAAGGGAATATATGCACTTAACGTGTTTAATAAACACCTTCAACAGTTTCAACAAAACAACTTGAAACACTTGTTCCGTCTTGGTTTTTTTCCTCGTATTTCCATCCAGAGGGCCAGCGTGTGCTGTTTAGTATCTTCCATCTTTATGGGTTGGTTCTGCTGCCTGTCACTACCGGAGCAACTGTCCATTTGCGCATGCACATCGGTAACTCTACTTGGGTAAACTGCTCCAAATGCATTGGCAGAGACATTCAGAGTCATTCTGCACTACAGATGGGTTAATTGCGTTAAGATTTTTAATCAGATTAATCATGATGATGGAATAATCAATGTTAATTTTTTTAATATAATATAATATAATATAATATAATGTTTTAGGCCACAAGTAGGTTTGTTGTTTTTAGGCAAGAGTGGGATGATATGTTCTAAGGTACTTATTTACATTTTTCACTCTCTGTAACAAAAAACAACTAAAATCTAGAATAAAAACAAACAACAAACAACATGTCTTGAACTGTGTAGACATTAATTACATTAAATACATGGCTTTCCTGCAGAAGCCATGCATATATGATTTGTTGTTGTTTTTCTTTTTTTATTTTAAAGCTCATGTATGACATTTCCCTCATTCTTTTGTTGTATTTTAATAAAAAGCTGGAGAAATGGGCCACCCTTGTTTTATACAGTTGCAATCTAAGACTTTTGCACAGTACTATATATGTATAATTTCCAGCAAAACCACATTTAAGTCAGGTAAAATAAGATTAAAAAAAAAAAAAAAAAAATCAATGATGTTATATATTTTACCATATTTTGTATTTGCATTGTAACACATTTGCAATACTGTACTATTGTGTACATAAGTGCTAGTATTACATTTTAAGAAGTAATTGTGCATAGTTTTCTTGAGGGTTTATGGTTAAATTAAAGCGGCGGTTTGAGCCACAGAAGCATTTGTTTTTGTTTTTCAGATGGTCACAAAGGAATAGTTAGATGTCAAAACTGGATGGTGAACTTATTGCCATACATTTTATTTACAGGTTAGAGATGAGAAGGAGAAAAAAAATAGCTGAACCAAGTAATATTTCAGTCCCAAAAAAAGAGAATAGAGAAAGAGAAAGCTCCTCTTGATGGATGTGTGGGTGGATGGTAAAAGAGAGATGGAGGCAGGATATAGGGGAAGAAGGTGGGTGGGGGGGGTTGAGATGAATGAGGGACATGGGCCCAGATGCTCAGATAAATTATTCACTTGGTTCTTCAATACTGTCCTGCCAGCTGCCTTTCATTGAGCCTGTCAGGTGCCCACTAAGGATGGCATGGGAGGAGAAGTGTCACTCACCATGAGGGGAGAAGAAAAGGGAGCTGGAGAGGCATAAAGACAAAGATGGGATTTTATTCAAGCACTGGATGGAAAAAAAAAAAAAAAAAAAATCTAGCATTTGTTTACCACTAGGGTCTGTGTAGTTTAATTCCTTGACATCATTAGTCTGCTTGATAATGATTCAGTTGGGATATCGGTTCCACAATGTCGTCACATCAAATGCGTCATCATGTCATTTCTATTTTTTTTTTTTTTACTTGTCCAGTGCTGCCTTTTAGTGCTGAATAAATTTGATTCGCCAAGGGAAACTTCACAAAGTATATGAGGCTCCCCTTGTTATTCTACTTTCTTTATTATAAGTTTTGTTGAACCACATTTCAATGCTGGACCTGACAAATGGGGGGGGGGGGGGGGGCAAGGAAGAAGAAGGTGGCGAAGACCCTCACAAGAAAATATCAACAATACAAACAATAACAACCATGGTGATAATTATAATGGTAACAAGAACTACTACAAGAACTGAGTAAACCGGGCAGAAAAGAAAGAAAAAAAAAAAACTAGAAGCACTCGGAGAGCGCAGACCTCCACCAAGGCAGATCAGTGGGCCCCTCCCGTGCCACCCCCCACCTCCAATCACCACCAAAATTTAATCATTTGTTCCTTGTGCCAGTATCAACATTTCCTGAAATTTTCATCCAAATCCATCCATAACTTTTTGAGTTATCTTGCACACAGACAAACAGACAAACAAACGCCGGCAAAAACATTGCCTCCTTGGAGGTAAAAATTACAATAAAATAAAATAAAACAAATAAGACCTATTAAATCAGGAATATTTCATATTTTTGTTCAGAACGTGTCCGATATGGCATTAAGGCAGAAGCGATCTAAATCAGTGACTCTCAACTGGTGGGTTGCGACCCAAAAGTGGGACGCAAACCTGTTGTCAGTCAACCTGTTTTCACTATTGTTTATGAATAATCTCCATGTCATATAATTATATTTACATGACGACGACTTCAGAGTTGGAGTCAAATACAAAATGTTAGAGTATATTTGATAATAAAATGTAATGAATACAAAGCTAATTGTACGATAGTTTATTCCCTAATCCAATGATAATCAATAAGAGAATCTATAGTGAATTAAATAGCTAAATAAGATAAGACTGATAGAATTGATATAAATTATTATAAATATTTACCGTACTTTCCAGGCTATAAGGCGCACCGGAATATAAGCCACACCTAACTATAAGCCGCAGGTGTCCACATTGTGACATGAGTTATTTACACAGAAAGATGGTAAACAGAAAGATTATTTAAGTATTTATTTCCATACCTTAACTGCTTTTTTTCCAAACAGTGCCTGAAACACGGCAGTAAAACGGCAGGAACACGGCTGGTTCAAAAACCCAGAAAAGTCATTGATCTGTATCTTCATCTTCCTTCTGCTCATGAAACCACTGCAGTCGTCTTCTTCAGTGTCAGAGTTGAACAGCCTCAGCTCCGTCACACTCCTTCTACGTCTCTCCTCTGTTGTTGCCCAATGGCACTTCTGTGCTGCAGCTCTATTTCCTTCTTGGACAGACACATCGACTGCTTTTAACTTAAAAGCTGCAAAATATGCATTTCTTCAGTTGTTTTCCATGATGAGGGTTTGTGCATGACACGCAAAATGATTGTTAAAGTTGAGCTTAAAACTTCTTCACCTCTTCATCACCTCTTCCACCTGTCTGTCTCACTTTTGTGCTTCCTGCTAGAGCGCCCCCTAGAGGCTGTTATCACGTATAAATCTATCCTCGAAATGCGTTGCTGTATAAGCTGCAGGGTTCAAAACAAGAAAAAAGTAGCAGCTTACAGTCCGGAAAGTACGGTAATTATTTAAGTCATTTTTCCTGTCATTGTGGCTGCCTCCGTCACAGTAATACTAACAAATTAGACTATTAGCATTATTACTATACATTATTGTGTTGTTATCATTATTATAATAATTATTTGCCCTCTCACCCCCTCCCTTTCTCACTTTCATTCACTTCACCCCCCCTTCTTTTTTCCCTATCACCCCTAATCAATCTATATTGCTTAGTTGCTCTTTACGTTTATTATCTTCATTGTAATACAACGTTCTCATTGTTGTTGTCGATCATTGTTTGTTTGCTTGATTTGCTTTTTGTTTATTTGTTGTTTTTTCTCTTTCTTTCCACTATGTCTCATTAACTGCATCACTAATTTAAAAAAAAAAAAAAAGGATAGAAGCTTTGGATATTCTAATAACATTACAAGAGCTCACTAAAGGTCAATAAAGTTACTGTGCAAAGTTAAAAAAAAAAAAAAAAAAAGAAGATAAGACTTTTTTTATCCCATCATGGGGAAATTTTACAGTTAACAGCAGCAACATACAATGAGCAAATGCAGACGGGTAGAAAAAACACAAATGAGTGAAAAATGAAATAAGAAAGATAAGAAATTTGCTATTTATGACATTGATAATGGAACTGGAATCGATAAATTCTTACCAGTTCACATCCATATTTACCACTGTTTTTCCCAGTAATGGTATTTGAGGCCAAACTGAGTGGATTTACTGAAGGGGCCTTTCTTCTGTCATTTGTTCCTGCTGAGCTTCTTAATGGTGCTTTACAAGAGGGAAACTGTTGCTGAAAAATGGTCTGGCTTAAAGAAAACTACTCTCATTTTGTCCGAGTCGCCGAGCCAGCTTCAGTCTCCCTCCAGCCGCAGTCGTTATGATTCTGTATTCATGAGCCAGGCCAGTATGAGGAGGCTGCAGCATGTTTATCATGGGAGGCCAAAAATACCCATTGTCCCCTTGTTGTTGTGGAGATGCACAGGAATTATATCCAGACAGTGGAATCATAATACCTAGTCCATTATTCATGGAATGCCCTGCGCTTAACTGAATAATGGCACTCACATCACACTAATAGCTGGCAAATAATAGCACGGAATTCAATTATAAAAGGTATTTTACAGGAAAAAGTTGCAATGGGTTAACTTAAATGCTTTTCTTCAGTATACAGGATATAAATAAAGCTCTAAAAGCAAATCATTTCTGTTGATTATTTATAAACTTTGGTTTGTGTAAAGCAGGGGTCTCAAACATGCAGCCCGGGGGCCAAATGCAGCCCACCAAAGGTTCCAATCCGGCTCGTGGGATGAATTTGCAAAGTGCAAAAATTCCACAGTCAAGGCTGTCAGACTTATTTTAGTTCAGGTTCCTTTTACAGACCAATATGATCTCCAATAAAATAATAGCGTAATAACCTACAAAAAATAATGACTCCATATTTTCTTCTTGGTTTGATGCAAAAAAAACCCAAAAAAACCCACTATAAATAATGACAACTTCAAATTTCTGTCTTTGTCTTAGTGCAAAAAATAACATTAAATTATGAAAATATTTACATTCACAAACTATTCTGTAACAATAAAATGGGAATAACCTGAACAAATATGAACAACCTGACATGTCTAAAGAAAATTAAGCACAATTTTAACAATTTTCTGCCTCTTACTTAAATGTTTAATGTCTTTGTAGATCCAAATCATAATGCACATGTATAAATGATAAGTTGAGGCATGATAATGTTAAAATTGCACTTATTTTTCTTTCAAATTAAATTTTTTTCCCGGTTATTCACATCTTTTTTCTTCGGCTAGTTTATAAATGTAAGTATTTTCATAATTTAATGGGGTTTTTTTGCACTAAAACAAAGACAAAAAAATGGGAGTAGTCATTAATTATAGGTTATTATGTTATTATTTTACTGGTCCGGCCCACTTGAGATCAAATCGGGCTGAAAGTGGCCCCTGAAAGAAAATGAGTTTGAGACCCCTGGTGTAAAGGAAGTGGTGACTTTTCCTCTTATTTTTAGTATTTACATGGTCTTGGTTCATCAAAGTAATAACCAGGTAATAACATCATAATATTATGCAACTGGTTAATGAGGGGACAAAACCAAAGGATGATAATGGAGAAACACACGTAAGGAAATTAACAAATCATAACCATTTAGTAAAGCTGCAATCTTTGATGTTTTTTGTATCACCAGCATCCAAAAAAAAAAAAAAAAAAAAAACCCTCAGTAGTTTTCGGTTTTCAGTGCTTTCTGGAACAAGAACTGATTATTTAGACAAAAGGAGCAGAACTTCATCAGGCACTGCGTAAAAAAGTCATTTTACAGTCTTGTTTGTGGAACTTATTAACCACAGATACAGTGGAGATGTCTTTCAGGAATGATGTGTTTTACTGAAAAAAATTGAAACTCCATATTTTTGACATCAGAGCTTCTATTTAACCTGAGATCTGATTGACAGAGGAAGCATATAAAGATGGATCACCAGATGATGATAAGTGTCATTGATTGTTTTAATTTATCCCAAGTTTGATGTAAGACTAATAATGGAGATAGGGCTTTTGGAACTGCCCCTAGTGGACATCAGCGGTACTGCAACTTCAAGGTATTTCCATATTAACTGAATTTTGGAGTCATACAAAAGTATTTCAGGACATATGCTACCAGAAATAAATGCTATGCTGCACCAATGTGTAACCCCTCCCCACCAAAAAAAAAAAAAAAAAAATGTATAAACAAAAACATGAAATAAAAATATGACATCTGGACAAATGTCAATTTTTAAAAAAAAATCTGCAATCATGGATATATGGAATGTTTTTTTCCGTGATTACCATGATAGACCAGTTTGTCCTATGAAAGAGAAATAACGTCATTATGAATTAAAATCTTAAGATCAAAAAAGCATTATTACACACTTAGACCAGGTAAGGCAAATATCAACGTGATATTATTTTTTTATTACTATTATTAAGATTCTTTATTGTCAGTATACAGTACATTTTACCATGCACTGAAATTCAACCTCTGTTTTTAACCCATCACTAGAGCATGCAGGAACACACCACACACTGCAAACTAGGAGCAGCGGGCATGGGGGGTTAAGTTCCTTGCTCAAGGGCACATCAGCCAACAAATGTTTCCTTCCAGTCCGTGGAATCGAACCCCCCAGCTGCCCCCCAAATCAAGTAAATATGCACGCCACTTTTATCTGTACGCATTATAAGCTTTCAGCATGGATGTTCATACCATTATTAGCCTCCTGTCCAACCACAATTATGCATCAAATACCGTGCACTGAGGGTTATGCTTACAGTTAAGTGAACCGGCGATCTTGGCGTACAATGTCACATGATCAAATGCCGTTCAATAACACGTGAAAGGTTGAAAATGCGTATGTACAGCACACCAAATTCCATAAGAACTGGCACGACATACAACACCACTTCACAATATCAGTCTCCAAATGCAGACTTTTTAACATTGTGATATTCATCTACAGTCAAAAAATTTTTAGGCCATCAAAAGTTATCACAAACAATGGTGATGCAATCAAGTACTAACTCCTGTGTGTATCATGTGACTAAAACAGACAGAAAAGAAAACATGGAATGCCTAAAAGCACTGTTTTGGGCAGTACAATTCCATAGATACTGATGTGATTTTGGTAATTATCAAGAAAACATGGAAAATGGCTAGATATCAGCTCTGAAATGAAACTCTTATGAGCTATTTTTGTTGTTATCATTATATTTGTCTAAACAAATGTACCTTTAGTTGTACCAGGCATTAAAATGAACAAGAAATAGAAGAAAACAAGGGTGGTCTAATAATTTTTTACGCGACTGTGGGTTTTCCTCCCTCTTTAATTTGCCTCCTCGGTCTTGTCCATTTATTTCCACCACTGTGCAAACCTCAGCCAGTTAACAAATTCACAACAAAATCATTCTTCCAAAACAATTTCTATGCAACACTAATGTGCGTTTATGAACAATTTTCCACAGCTTCAAACACAACTCATTTAACTGTCACGAAATTAAACTGTTTTATAATCAGCCTTTTGTTGTTCATGAAGTGCCAAGAAAAACAATTTAATTTTTTTTCTAGCATGTTGCAGATAATCACAGAGATGGTGTGGAAATACCTTTACTCATACAGATTAGTGTTAGCTTTTGATAAATAATAAATAAACAGAGATTTGAACAAATAATCCGGGATTTCCTTCAAAACCCTCATTGAAATCTCTGACAGAAGTGACATGAGGGCAAACAAACAACCTGGGATCCAGATAAAACCACCTCCGATTCACTGTTAAGCCTTTTAAATCTGGCAGAGGCGCTAAGCCGTGAACGGGGACTCCCCGCCGTGGTACACAAATAACAACCTCTCCTGGATCTCAGCTGATTGTCGAGTTTGTCATCGTACATTGAACATTCTAAAACACAGCCATTCAATTATATGGCACAAACACATGCAGAGTAAATTGATTCACAGTCATTTGGATATCTATTTAATGTTGTTGTTGTTCTTATTTAATTTGTAATGACTGTGTGGCCTGTTATGCTACTATTGTTGCTAACAGAGCTATATTAGAGTTTGCAAAAGTGAGAAGACACAAAAACCACATGAACACGTGTAACTGGTGGTGTCGTACTCTGCGTTGTTTTTTTTTGTTTTTTTTTAATGACGAGCCCCGCACGTGTGTCTTTGGAGGCAGTCTCCGTTTATTGTTCTGACAAAAGTGACAAAACACAAAAACCTCCGGTCAGCGACCCCTGCAAAACATACTCCTCTCCCACGGAAATCCGGAACAAAAGGGCATACAATAAATTATTAAAACAAAATATAGCATACCTGACAAAAGTGACAAAACACAAAAACCTCCGGTCATACTCCTGCACAAACCAAATGATAAAGAAATGTGTTTCAGCACATTATAAGTACTCCATACAGCCTGAACTAGCCAAGGTTATTATCGTTAACGAAAACTAACAAAATGACAAAAACTAGAATTGTAAAAACATTTTTGTTAACTGAAATAAATGAAAACTAGAATTTAAAGAAAAAAATGATAACTAACTGAAATTGTATTGTGTGCTTACAAAACTAACTAAAACGAATAAAAATTATGGATAAAATTCCCTTCGTTTTCGTCTTTGTCAATGTCGGATTGATATGAAATCGATTTATTTCCCTCAAGCAATTTTAGCTGCTGGCACCATATGATATTTAATGGTCCGTCACTTATGGTTTAGAGTCGTCTTCTGGTCCCCACTCTACCTGGAAACATGGAGACTAAAGTTGGGAGAAAGCAGCAGAGTCCTGTCGGGGATTTATTTGAATATGACGGCAAAGAAGAAAAAGATATAAATAAACTAAAACTAAACTAAAACTAAGTATTTAGAAAGTAACGAAAACTAATATAAACTAGCAAACCTGCTCTAACAACGAATTAAAACTAACTGAATTAGAGAAAAAAAAGCCAAAACTAAATAAAACTAAACTAGAATGAAAAATCCAAAACTATTATAACCTTGGAACTAGCCAGTTCATGTAAAACATCAAATTAACAGAGGCTAAACCAATAAAACTTCTCAGACTGTACGGCTGCTTACCTCTCTCACGGAAATCCAGAACAAAAGGGAAGCAGTAAATGAGTGAAAACTTCGAATTTTGGTTATAATGTGCAGTGTCACACTGTAAATCGCTCGCTGGGGAACAGACCCAACCCAAAAGTTCCACACACTGACCCAGAGGCCCACAACGTCAGGTACAAACCAAAAGAAATGAAAATAAAATGAACAGATTTTGTGCAATTATAACAATACGCAATAACATATATATATATATATATATATATATATATATATACCCACATTGCTGCGAAATAATTGATTCTGTTACACACGGACTAGAGCTCCTTTCAGAATCCTAAACACTCTTGGTCTATTGTGGCAGCTTGTTTACATACTGATGGATGCTAATTGCTTCGGAGTCACAGGTTTGGTTTTTCGACGGCCTCGGTGGCGGTTTTTGGATGGAAGCGGCTGCCAAGCGCTCAGGGGCTGCCATAACACCCAGAGGGGCTGGAACAGAAACCTTAATGAGCCGGCTCAGCCAATTACACAGCAGCCCTGCCTGTCTGACACACCATCAGTATCAACACACACACACACACACACACACGGCCCGAGTGTGTGTGTGTGTGTGTGTGTGCGCTTGGGTTTGTTTTGTACTACTCATATATGCACCGCTGCTTGACGTCAGTGACTTAATGTAGTAACATTAAGCCAACGCCACAAAATATAGAGAAATGAGTGGAGTAGATGTTAAGACTGTCTGAGGTTAATTAAAACATAAAGTGATGCTTTGCAGATACTGGGGTCTCATTGAGCTTCAAACCAAAAGGAGATGAGAGGAACGGATGATCTGTTCCTCTCAATGTTCTGATGTTTTTATATTTAGTGTTAGGGTCAGGGCCGTAGCACCACATTCTGGGCCCATACACAAAAAAAAGTCATGATGGGCCCCCCGCAACCCCCCACCCCCCACACACACACACACGTCCACCCATCTGCCAAGGGCCTTACCCACCAACACAATGGCTACAGGGTGGGGAAGCAACATTTACAATATTTTGAGGCAGGGATTGAAAGACAGTGTATGACCAGTTAGTTTATTGAAAGTCATGAGAATTTATTTGCCACAAGAAAATTGACATAATAGAAAATGTTTTTATTCTATGTGTCCTCCTTCTTTCTCAATAACTGCCTTCACACGCTTCCTGAAACTTCCACAAGTGTTCCTCAAATATTCGGGTGACAACTTCTCCCATTCTTCTTTAATAGTATCTTTAAGAAAGTCCACATTGCTGTGTGATGTTCTATTGGTAGCATGTTCTAAAACGCCCCAAATAGCAGAATCCAGAGGGTTTAGATCTGGGCTAGAAGGCGGCCATAAACATGATTCCCAAAAATTGCCAAAGTTGGATTTGTTGCTGTTGTCAACAAGTGTTTTGGTGTTCTTGTGTAAGATTTTTAACTTCAAATCATATTTTACTGCATTTCTAACGGTCTTGTTGTCTACCTCAAGTTCAATTGCCATTTTTCTCATGGATTTGGTTGGATCCTTTAGGATTTGGATTTGAGAGCTTTAATAAAAGCTTTGGTACGTTTTTTGTTGCTTCCTCCACTTCCAGACTTTCTCATAATAGTTTTGCTCATAGTCATTCTCTTCTTTCCATTATAAACAGTCTTTATGGACACTCCAACTATTTTTGAAATCTCCTTTGGTGTGACGAGTGCATTCAGCAAATCACACACTCTCTGACGTTTGCTTTCCTGATTACTCATATGGGCAAAAGTTTCTGAAAAGGTATGGATAATAGTGTTAGGTATGATTATGACATCAATATATGTTTGGTTTCAAAACAATTGACGTAGTGCCTGCTGAGAAAAATCAACTAAATGTTCATTGTAAATTTTGCTTCCCCACCCTGTATATCACAGGGCTAACATTATGATTTAACCATAATTCGTAAGTCTGCTTAAGCTACTGTATAAGAAAACACAACCACGCAAGACTGTATTTACCCATTATATTTCCTGAGTGAACAACAATGGGCCAAATTTTTCAATAGCCTATAATAATATTTCATAAAAGGTAACCAAACAAAACATGACTCAATTGTCATTTTCCTGTAAAGATACAAAAAAGGCAAAAACAAACAGATTTGAACAAGTATTCCAAAAATAAAAAAAAAATAGCACAATTCTACTCATTCCAGTTTACTCGAAATGCCCACTGATGGGTCTTTTTAGTGGCAAAATCCCTGATGAGGTCTTTAAAGTCCAATGCTCTTGCCAGTGTGCTTTCAATGGACAGAACTAGCCTAACAAGCAAGGTGCGTTTCTCAAACTCAGTGTGGACTGAACCATTTTGCGCTTTTCTCAAGGGGTGTTTACAGAGTAGTGACAGCAGTCTTTACTTTTTTGGAATATAATAATATACCAATTTATAAAATCTAATGTGTGAAGCTTGCATATAGGTTGATATTTATCATGTAATTTAGTTGAACAACAGGAAAAAAATACTTAAAAAAAAAATCTCAACTTCCCATGGGGCCCCCTCTCCCTTGGGCCCCCCCCACAGCTGTGTAGATTAACACTCCTGATCAACAGCCGTGGTTAGGGTTAGTTGCTTGAGTTGCATTTTCACGTTTATGTTTTTTGCAGAAAGCAGTGCTTAGTAAAATGTAAATTATATCATTATCTGTTGTATGTTGTGATTAAAGTGTCTGAGAGGAAAAAAGAGCCCCTTTTATACAGCACTTATAATAATTTATTTATTCAACTTAATACCTTAAAATTGTCAGATATTGTATATATTAATCCTTTCATGCATGAATTATGAGAACCTTCGTTAAGTTTTTTTTTTTTTTTTTTTTTTTCCTAAGTATTTTTATTCCGCTTTAGGCACAAAAATAAATAAATAAATAAATAATGCAATTGATTTTTATAAACGTTTTTTTCATGGAGTTACAAAAATGTCCACTAAGCTGGACACCATGCGTTTAATTTTAGAAGCAAAGAAACATGTATTTACTGATATACTGTGTGAGAACTATGAAATAAAAACATTTTTAATGCTGATAATCTGATGTTTTCTCACATTTCTCACATTTCTCACACACCTGCATGAAGGTAGTATGCAAAAAACTTTTTATTTTAAAAACAAAACAAAACTGTTAATTACAGTCTAATAACAATTAATTTTTTTACACTCAAACATGTTACTACAGATCAGGTTTATCTAGAACAGAAAAGTTACAGTAATGGTACAAATTGCAGTGTATGGGGTGATGCATAAGTGTTCACTGTGTTGGCTGATATGGAACTAAAACAACAAAATCCATGTATATACAAGAGAACAGCTGTAGAATAACTGTCCACTGTAGTGACCACTATGCATGAAAGGGTTAAAATATTAGAAATGATTTATAAAGTAAAAAATACTATTGTTCCAAATACCATTCAAGAGTCCTTTAAACTAAGAGAGAGTAACTATAATTTAAGAGGTCTTTGTATTTTTGAATGTATGAAAGTGAGGACAAATGTGAAGTCCAGATGTATTTCGGTTGTGGGTGTGAAATTCTGGAATGGACTTGATGATGAATTGAAGTCGTTCACTTCTCTGATAAAGTTTAAAAAATGCCTTAAGTATAAGATCACTCAGGAACATTAAATGGAGATGGTAGATGTGTTTTTATTTTATTATTGACTCTTTTGTTATAATGACAATGCTCAATGATGTACACATTTACTTTAAGGTAAGTGGTGTGTCAGGTGAAAAGGATAGGCAAGAAATAAGCTTCTGCTTCTGGCCTATTCCTTTTTTTTGGCTTTTGAGTTTATTGTGGTTGTTGTAGTGGGTGTGGTGATTATTGTACGAACCAAAAATAAACCATTTATTCATTCATTCACTTCTGTTACGGGAATATTTTGCCTTTATTCCGGAACGACGTCTGTGTATACGAAATGTTGGGATCATCTGGACCCAAATCTGTCATGGCTCTGTAATGCCTCTGAAGGTAGTAACAGAGCTGCAATAAAGGTGGAATCATGATACCGGAACGCTATGTAAAAGGAACACCTCTCATTCCAAAACCAAGGTGGGACGTTTTGATGACGTATTGTGTGTGCGACCCCCGAGCTGGGGAGATTTAAAAATAGGACCAGTGGCCCTGTAGCTTACCGGCCAAATTAAAAGCTTTGGGAAACGTATCCAGATGCCATTTATTATCACCCAGTTCTGTGTATTTATTCTATTACAGAAATAGCCCATGTTTTGGTCATAGTCCAATCAGATCTGTAAAATATTCAAATTACAACTTGATATCATTGATACTTACTGATTTATTGGATCAATCCACTTCCTATGTGTTATAATGGGGAAATTTTTCAAAGTCGCACCAAATCCAGAATCAGATCTGGATCGAAATAATTTCAATACCTTGTGTTGACATCAGCATAAAGAAGCTGTATACCAAGTTTGAAGTCAATCAGAACTGTAGTTTGAGAGAAGAAGACAATTGAATTTTTTCCCCCCATAAGACCCCATGTTAAATTTTCCATAAGTTCCCGGATCTAGAAAAAGATCCTGATCAGCATGTGACCATTATGTTTTGGTCATCTCCCCATCAGGGCTTGTTAGAATAATTGTACATAAGTTATCACATTCATGCCATACTTATGATGTTATTATATGCTATGTTGAATGAGGGCAAAGTGCTCTTAGAGTTCTTTTACAGGTTTTGCAGAAGAAAAGCACCTCGGAAGATGGGGACCATGCCTTGGAGACCAGTTGACCCATGTCGTCTGATCGAAAGCAGAAGTTCACACAAAGGCTACACATGCGTCTGGACGATTCAGTTTTGACATTTAATAAGAGGAAAATAATTATCCACCCATGTACTAACAATGTGATCAATATGTAAACCCTCAGACTAATCACACCCATGTGACTAGGGAACACCCAAATGAAATAAATGAGGAGAGCAAGGGCAGGACCCTCAGAGTGAGTTGGGGCATTGTGACTGAGCAGTGTTCTGTCAACTACTCTCCTCGCGAGCAAGAGATATTTGACTCCTGTGTGTTCTTGTGTCTTTCCTTGAATTTAGGTGGTCTGAACTTGACAGGGCTCTACTGTAGAAATTTACACTGGATATCATTTATATTTACTGAGTTATTTCATTGATCCACCTCCAATCACTTATAATGGGGACATTTTTCAAAGTTGCACTAAATCCAGAATCAGATCCGGATCCAAATAATTTCACTAACTTTTGTTGACATCATCATAAAGAAGCTGCATACCAAGTTTGAAGTCAATCGGAATTGTAGTTTCGGAGAAGAAGACAATTGAAATTTTTGTAACGGATGACAGATGACAACGACAACGACGGATGCTGCATGACGACAATAGCTTACAGCCTGTTGGCCGGTAAGCCCCATAATGACTGCAGGCCATGTACAGTAAACAAACATATCAAGACGACCAGAAAGATGCCGAACTGGGGAGACGCCGAGATCCGTCACTTCAGGCGGAGGACTCTATCCATGCTAGCATTTGTGGAACGGTGAAAGACGGGCTGACTTTGGAGAGGTTAGCAACAGAGATGTGGACTCGAGTCACATGACTTGGACTCGAGTCAGACTCAAGTCATTCATTGGATGACTTTAGACTCAACGTGACACAATGTAAAAAGACTTGCAACTCAGCTTTGACTTGAACACCAATGACTTGGGACTTCATTCGGACTTCAGCCTTACGACTAAAAGTTTAAAATTAAAAAGTGTGTCATTAAAAAAGTGTACCAATCAAGTCATTTCATACCTCCCTCACTCGCCGCATTGATGTGCTTTTGTGATCTGTCAGCAGTAGGGGTGGGAATCGAAACCGGTTCAGGGTATTTCCGATGCGCAAGTTATATGTCACACTATATGCTGCTCTGCATCACCGCCCCTTTGACTCCGGAACGCAGGTCCGTTGCGTTAAAGTCCAGCCTGTCTCACCTCTGTTCGTCCCTTGGCTTGGCTGTGGAAATCAGTCAGTGGTAGAAAAAATGTGGGATCACCCTGGGGCACCGATAAGAGGGGGAAAACATGACGAATTCATGGGGCCCAGAATTTGTGGGGGGCCGATAGAGCAGAGGAGGGGGTCCAGTGGATACAGGGTAGAAGCTGTGAAAATTTCGTTTAAGATTCACTGTATAACAGAGGTATAGAAGTCTGGAGTTTAACATTGAAAGTATGTAAAGTTTCAGATTTGGTTTCATGCTAGCGCAAGATATGTTACATGTGGACCGTGCGCATCCCCCTGCTCCGACAGATCGACGTTTGGCTGTCATGGGGCCCACAATTGGTAGCGGCGCCCCTGGGATCACCATCTCACCTTTTTTCCGGGATCTCTGTGTAAAAGTGGCCAAGAATTCACACAGGTGTTTTCAGACAGGCATAGTGTTAAATACATGATCGACAGCTGTAATAACTAAATACAGTTCAGATATACACTACTTTAGGTCCATTATGACCTTTTTATTTGGACTGAGAGGAGAAAGCTGCAGACGGAAGGTGCGTATTTGCAAATTCTGGTGTTTTTTTTCCCCTTGATTTCAGCTCCTATACCTTTGACATAAAGAGTTAAATATGGTAGACACTGATTGGAACTGCTCTGTGCCAGGTCGAAAACACTCGTTTAATAACACTGGTCAACAACAAATTTATTGTTTAAGTTTTTTGAGCTGATTTAGGATAATTTTGGTGTGCTGAATCCAAAAATCACATTAATTTTGCTCAATCAGGTCAACTTTCTGAACTATGCTACATATTGGCTTTTTAACATTTTTGCTTACATTTATGGGCATTTTCACATCATATGATACAAAATTCTTTCATATTTCTTGCAATAAACGAGTTCTGAAGATTTTACTTTTGCCAATTTATGATTAATGCTTTTTTTTAATATTACAGGTGAATGAAATGGCTTCGACTAGAAGATCTTGCAAAAATAAGCCTGACGTATTCTGCTACATCTGCAGTGAATACACCATTGCACCTAACAGGAATCAAGTCACAAGTTTCATAAAGTGTGCTTACCAATCTTATTTTGGTATTAATTATTATATTTTGTGAGAAGATCAAATTTTTCAAAATCAAATTAGCAAAAAAAAACCTGACCTGATTGAGAAAAACAGATGTCATTTTTGGATTTAGCGGTGCAAAATGGTCCTAATTCAGTTGAAAAAACCTAGACAACTGGCAAAAAACATTTTTTTGTAACCCAGTGTAATCTTCTTCTATTAAACTTATAGAAAAATGGCTTAAAACCTAATCTTTAGATCTTACATTGCACTGCACTATGGGAACTTCTGACATCGTAGCTCCACGGGCTTTGACAGGTGGTCAGGCTAATGCATACGAAAAGACCAGAGAGCTATTTTCAGTCCCTGTACGGTCTCTAAAACCATTACTGCTTCTGCATTACTCATGTGTAAATCCAACATTGCTACATTAATCATAGCTGGGAATAAATATCAAGTGACTACAGACAGAAACTAAATATGAAATATTCCGCTGAAACGAATCTTAAAAAGAAGTGCATTTCATGTTGTGGAGTGGTTTTGTGGAATGAATTGGATCTAAATATTAAACAGTGAGCAAAACATCACAAAATTTAAAAAGATGTATAAAAACCTTATTTTCCAGAGATATAGTAACAATGAACAGGAGTCCAACAGTAATAGTTATTGATGGTATGTAATCATTTGATCTCTCTTTTTTTTTTTTTTTTGTTAATAATTTAATAACTGACCTGTTCTTTGTTACAGACTATATAAATTAGCTGATTAGTCAAGTCATGTAAAATTGGGGTAGGACTATATCAGTTCAGCTTCTTCATTCTCCTTTTTGGAACATAAATTATTGTTAAAGAGCCACAATGAAATAGTTATATATTTGTGTGATATTTGTTTTCTTTTTTAGTTGACTTATTTCCTTATATCGGAGTGTCCTTTTAAATCTGGAATTTATTTTGCCCACTTATATTCAAAATAAAGTCTATCTATCCTATCCAATCCAATCCAACTTTATTTGTAAAGCACTTTAAAACAACTGCAGTGGACCAAAGTGCTGTACAGAAGAATAATTAAAACCAAAATAGAAGAATAAAATACAGAATAGATTTAAAGACGTAGAAACTGTACAAAAAAGATATCTATATCTAAAGTGCCACATTATATTGCATTTAAAGTTGCTATATGTAAGTTTGAGAAAAAAAAAAGGAACCCAAATTATCAACAAGGACAGTGTTTTACCAGACACTTGTGCTATTGTTGGTCATTACCAAATTCCTGAATCTCAGACATCGTCAACATAATACTAGCTTACACTCTTCATGTGCAGAGTTTATAGTGAGTAAATAATCATCAGAATGTATATCAGTTAAATTTGGTATGTTTTTCGGTCCCATCATTGCTAACGACAACACAACGCATAGTAAACAAGTAAACTGAAGTTGGTAAATTTTGCTTGATTATTTCATTTTTAAAATATAGAAATCTGTATTCAAATTTAAAAATTAAACATATTGGTATTTTGGAAAAAAATCAAAATGATAGTTGTTCTTTGGCAAACAAAGGGGATCCGTGATTGATTGTTAGATACATGACCAGGCTGTGAATGGATGTACCTGACAGCTAATTGGTCGACTAAATGAGCTGCTGCAATTCCTCTAGAGTCTGAAGGGAATTGAAGGCACTTTCTTGCATAAAAAGTCAGTCGCCGTAATAGGAAAATCGTTCCATTGGTCATTAGCTGCACTAAAGATTCATTATCAATTGTCCTTTCAAGGTCAGTTCGTCTGGTTGGTTTGCTATGAAAATATAACACTATCAGTGACATTGTACAGTTAGATTAGAAGCTGTTGGTACAACTGAACCAGTCCAGAAGAAACACCTTGAGTTGAGCTTCAAACTTCATTTTCCTCGCTGACAGCTTTGCCCAGCAGCAGAAAGCAGTGTTAACTGTCATTTTGCTTCTATTTCTATCACTTTGACAGGGTATTGAAGTCGTCTATTTCTGGATGCAATGCCTATATGACACAGGACGGAAACGGATGGGAAACATTAACAGGCAGGTATAGGAAATGTAAAAGGAAACCATATACAGGAACAAGGAGGTGCCAGCTACAGTGTTGTGCTCAAAGTTATAATATTTTTCTTTATAGTTTAGTTTTATTTAGTTTTGATTTTTTTTTTCTCTAATTCAGTTTTAATTAGTTTTTAGAGCAGGTTTGCTAGTTTTTATTAGTTTTCTTTTTTTTCTAAATGCTTAGTTTTAGTTTAGTTTTGGTATTAATTTCAGTTCTGTCGTATCTTTTCTCTTCTTCTCCGTTATATTCAGATAAATCCCAGACAGGACTCTGCTGCTTTCTCCTAACTTTAGTCTCCATGTTTCCAGGTAGAGTGGGGACCAGAAGAAGACTGGAAACCACAAGTGACCCCAAGTGACGGACCGTGAAGTGTTGTATGGTGCCAGCAGATAAAATTGCTAGAGTGAAATAAATTGCTTTTGTATCAATCTGACATTGACAAAGACGAAAACGAAGGGAATTTTATCCATAATTTTTATCCGTTTTAGTAAGTTTTGTAAACACACAATACAGTTTCAGTTAGTAATCGTTTTTTTTCTTTAAATTATAATTAGGAATGCTTCGATACCGATACCAGTATCGGGCATCGGCTACGATACTCAGTGTGTGTACTCGTACTCGTAAAAGTAATCTGATACAAATGCACCAATCCCACTTACGGCTGTGTGACATTCCCAGTTCAGTGCGGCAGGTGCAAGGAGGAGGAATAATGTGTGGGGAGTGTGAAGAGTGTGGAGATTTTTCTAAATAAACGACGGTGATAAAAGTAACGCTGACTGATTGTAATGTTAAAGACACAGACAGATACGGACGCAGCATTCTGTCCGTCCTCTGCGTACATTCCATCCGTTTTCCAGGTGCTGGTGGAGACAGAGAATACCACCGGGAATACGGAGCAGTGCGGACCGCCGCCAGCGGAAGTGAAAACGAAACTTATCGCTCATTTCTCTTTTTTCTACCTGCTGAAGCTTCGTTTTTAAACCTTACCAGTGAAAACGCTGCAACATTAGTATCACATTAGTGTTACCTCTGTCATCCCCATGTTTGTTATTACTGACTTTCTTCTTCTTCTCAAAAAAACTTTCCTCTTCTCCATGGTATTTGTCCAGTATGGTTAATTCAGAGCAGCGCCCCCTGGTGGATTAATTGACAAACACTCATTCCAACACATTAAATGTCAGCAGCAGCACTTTGTTCCAGTCAGACTAATGACAACGACAATAAAGCACATTTACAAAAGGAACTAAGAACTGGAATGGGATTATTAAGTACTCGTATTGGTACTCGGTGTCGGCAAGTACTCAAATGTAAGTATTCGTACTCGTACTCGGTCTGGAAAAAAGTGGTATCGGTGCATCCCTAATTATAATTTTTATTTATTTCAGTTAACAAAAATGTTTTTACAATTCTAGTTTTCGTCATTTAGTTTTTGTTAACGATAATAACCTTGCTTGTGCTGTGTGGTTTTCCGAAGTTAAGCAGATGACTTCTTGACATGTAATTCATCTTTAACCTGCTGATGCAGCATGGACCTGTGTCACAGGTGAACACTTGGGCCGAATCCCATTTCACCCCTCGGCCTTACCCCTTACCCCTCCATTTTGCACGTTCATGTGAAGGGGTAGGGGTGTCCTGATTCTCGAAGAGTCCGAGGGGAAGGGCAAAGGCGGAGGGCAATTTGGCCCATGAAATAGAGATTTTTCAGGACCACACTACAAACAGAGGGGTATGAGAAACCTCCCATAATTCTGTTTGAATCATCAGCAAAATGAAGGTAAACACAGCAAAAAAGTGCAACAGTAGTCGCTTTATTGACGTCAAATTGCGTGAATAAAGTGATTAAACCTTTAAACAAATCCAATATCCAATCCTAAACCTCTGACCTGTGCTTAGATTAACCATTATTTGCTTTTTGTCTTCTTATACAGGGTGGGGAAGCAAAATTTACAATGAACATTTAGTTGTTTTTTGTCAGCAGGCACTACGTCAATTGTTTTGAAACCAAACATATATTGATGTCATAATCATACCTAACACTATTATCCATACCTTTTCAGAAACTTTTACCCATATGAGTAATCAGGAAAGCAAACGTCAAAGAGTGTGTGATTTGCTGAATGCACTCGTCACACCAAAGGAGATTTCAAAAATAGTTGGAGTGTCCATAAAGACTGTTTATAATGGAAAGAAGAGAATGACTATGAGCAAAACTATTACGAGAAAGTCTGGAAGATACTATTAAAGAAGAATGGGAGAAGTTGTCACCCGAATATTTGAGGAACACTTGTGGAAGTTTCAGGAAGCGTGTGAAGGCAGTTATTGAGAAAGAAGGAGGACACATAGAATAAAAACATTTTCTATTATGTCAATTTTCTTGTGGCAAATAAATTCTCATGACTTTCAATAAACTAATTGGTCATACACTGTCTTTCAATCCCTGCCTCAAAATATTGTAAATTTTGCTTCCCCACCCTGTAGATGGAAATTAACAGCAAAAAGTACAAATTATTCATAACGGACCCAGTTCTACTTTTGTATCAGTTCCCAAATGAATTTTTCCCTCTATTTAACCTTTCTTAAGCAATTTATCACCATTTATTATAATATTATGCTCTATATTAAGCATTTTTCACTGTAAATCATGTTTTCCTGTGTTTAAATTCCTATATTTAATTAAGATGTTCATGAAAGGTCAGAGTATATTCAAAGGTTAATATATCAAAACAGAGAAAACTGAAGAAAAAGTGAGTTTTTCAGCAAATATATCATTAATTGAGCAAGTGTCACCATCCACTGTCATTCATCAAACTCCATGGGTTTTACTGGTGTATCAATATTGCAGAAGATGGCAATGTTTCCACGGTAACTGGGAAGCCCCATAATGTCCAAATGGGTCATGTTTGACAACCATAAAAAGATGACAAACTGTGTTTTGCACCAGTTATTTACATGTATTAATAGGATTAGTGGATCAACAGGTATTACACATTTTACATCAGTAGATGGGGGTTTGGGTCTTTATGGGTTGAGTTGTTTTTCCTCTACTTGTCTTGTTGTTTGATGAATTTGTTCATGACTAAGGCTAATTGTGAGATCTGAAAAGAAGTCATTTTACCTGTGTAGAATGTCATGTACAATTGTGTTTCACCTGAATGAGTAAACTCCTGCCATCTGGCAAGAGGAAAAAAAAAAAACCACGCACCTCAGGACTTTATCATGTAAAATATGGACAGGCACCGACTGTTCAGGCAGCGGATTACAGGATTTAATGTTGCTATTTATTTTTACCTCAGCATTCATTAAAATGGTGGATAGGCTCCCCTGGAGATCAGGAGGCACAGGGAGGAGGAGAGGAGGATGAGACCAATTTTCTTCCATTACCTGAGATTAGGATGCCTGGGATGGCTTACTCTGCTCCGTTTCGGGTCCAAGGACAGACAAAATACTGATGGGCCGCCGAGCAGATGGATTAAGCAGAAAATAGAGACAAACTGAGCATCTGCAGACACCAGTCAGGCAGGAAACCCAGCACACTGACCACACTACAGTTACTGTTGAATCAAAAAGAAAAGGGTCATTACAGATACTGACAAACTATTTTGTTCTCGACTTTTCAAGGTTTGTTAGACTTTTTCCTCTTTTAATTCTTGAGCATTCACCTTCTCAGTAATTAAAAATACTTGACTCGATTTTTTTAAGACAAAGAGTTTGTTGCGAGCTGGTACAGGTGGCCTTGAGGGGTTGAAGTCTATTCAGAACACACTACACCACAGGTGTCAAACATACGGCCCGGGGGCCAAATCCGGCCCGCCAAAGGGTCCAATCTGGCCCCTGGGATGAATTTGTGAAATGCAAAAATTACACTGAAGATATTAATCATTTTAGTACAGGTTCCACATTCAGACCAATTCAATATCATAATAACCTATAAATACTCACAACTCAAATTTTTCTCTTTGTAACTGTAAATACAACCTTAAATGTCTTAAGAGAAGTGCAATTTTAATTATATTCCACCTTTAACTACATATTTTGTGTATCTGTAAATCCACTGTGATCTGGAAGTTATAATGTGCATGTGGAAATGATAAACTAAATCATAATAATGTTAATGTTAGACTGAAGATACAGAAAATCAATGGAATTAAAATAGTTTTAAGTCAGGTTCCACATGCAGACCAATTCAATCTAAAGTGGGTAAGACCAGTAAAATACTATCATAATAATAATATCAGAATAACAGAATGTTTCTGTTTGTTGTAGTGTAAAAAAAAAAAGCAAAATTACATGAAAATATATACATTTACAAACTATATTTTAGCAAAAAAAAAAAAAAAGTGAATAATCTGAACAACTATGAACAATCTGAAATGTCTTAAAAGAAGTAAGTGTAATTTTACCATTTTTTTTGTGCACTCTCAAAAATAGAGGTATGAGATCAGAACATTTATGTACCTATAAGTACATTTTTTAAGAATGTTCTCTCAAAAGTACAATATTGGTCTTTAGGAGGCCAGAATTGCACCTTTAGACTATATGAAAAAGAGTACAAAGTTATGTAAAGTACAAATTTGTACTATACGGTACCCTGCAGCATTAAAAAATATGTGTAGACCATGAGAATAGGCTATAGGCGAGGAGAACTGAACAGTAGGCCTAATTATAGTTCAGACATTAGGCTTAGCACATTATTTATTATATATCATACTATAATTACTCTGTATTACATTTAATAATGATTTGTGTTTTAATTTAATAGCCCAATTAGCTCAGTGATAATAGCCTAATAATTTATTTATCTTATTAGAACCTCTGATTGCCATAATCTCTGTTTTATCAAGTTTTCATTCACACCTTCATGCCTTGATGTCGTAGCTTGCCTATGCCATTTTTTTTTTTGTGTGTCTTTTTTTCTCTCTCAATTAGGCCACCGGTTCAAACTTTAAACATCAGGGCATTATCAGCTATATGAGAGTTTTCCTTCTATGTAAAGTACAAAAATGGACTATTTCGAAAGGGTACAGAAATGTCTCAAAAAAGTACACCCCCAGCGACAAGCATTTGTACTCTTAAGTACAAGCTGGTACCTCTATTTTTGAGAGTGTGTATTTGTAAATCTACTGTGATCTGGAAGTTATAATGTACATATGAAAATGATCAACTAAAGCATCATAATGTTAAAATTACATTTTTTTTTCAGTTTGTTCATGTTAATCACATTGTTTGAAAGGATAGTTTGTAGATGTCAACATTATTATCATGTAATTTACTTTTTTCACCGTATAACATTGAGAAAAGTTTGGAGTTGACATTATTCACATATTATGTTATTATTTTACTGGTCTGGCCCACTTCAGATCAAATTTAGCTGAATGTGGCCCCTGAACTAAAATGAGTTTGACACCCCTGCACTAGACTAATTCAAATGTGGTGAAAAATGGCTGCAGTGAAGACATGAAGGTCTGGATTTTATTATATATTTGTATATGGAGTGCAATATATTCAGTATATTCAGTGCAAAAAAAATTTGTACAATGGCTTTTATAAATCAAAATCTGATGAGACAGTTTTGCTTCCATATTTGTAGTCATAAAGATCCATAAAGTGTAATACAAGTACTGTCAGTGTGATGAATACAAGTGATCGGTAAAGTACACCTGCTTCAGTGTGGAGTCGCTTCAGTCAGAGGTCCACGGGCGATGAAATCAAGAAGCAATAAAGTTTAAGGACATTGAAATTCTCAGATCGAGTGGAATTGGTTCTGTTTCAGCTCATTGCTCGTGGCTTTGGGATCGCGGCTGAACTCCAAATAGTTCAGGGAAATCTTTCTGTAGAGTCACCGCTTTGTGTTCTGCCCTCTGTCTAAGCTCCTTTAGGTGGAGAAATTAGTTTTTCTTCCATGACGGATTTCTCTGTGTGAGCACTGGCGCAAAAAGTCAAGAACAAACACTCTAGGTCATGTTTTAACCCCTAAAGGAGTGGTATTTTGCTTTTTTAAATGGAATTATACACTTTCAAACATTTCCCTGTGGTCTCCATGAACTGTAAATGCTATGCTTGGGTCTGAATTCTTCATTAATTCAACTCCACAGGTCCATCTTCAACCCTATTTCTGAGTAATGACACCAGAAAGGTTGTTTTGAGCGCTGGCCCTCACATTTTAGGTAATCGGCTCAAAGTTTGGACATACAGACCTGATCAAAATCTTAAGACCAGTTGAAAAATAGCTAGAATTTACCTTTTGCACATTTGGATCTTAATGAGGTTTTAAGTAGAGCTACAATATACAAAAGCAAGAAGGGGGAGTGAGACAAAAAGCACTTTGAAAAAGTAATTTATTGAAAACAACAAGTAAACTGAAATAGGCTGTTTATCAGCTGATCAAAAGTTTAAGACCATCGCTCAAAAAATTATAAAAAACTCTCCAAACCAGAACAAAAAATTTTCTCAGTAGGACTCAGTAATGAGTAGCTCCACCGTTCTTGTTAATCACTTCAAAAATTTGTTTGGGCATGCTTGATGCGAGTGTTTCCAGGAGGCTGGTGGGAACATTGCTCCAAGTGGTGAAGATGGCTTCACGAAGGGCATCAACTGTCTGGAACTGATGGCCATTTTTATAAACTTCCCTTGCCATCCATCCCCAAATGTTCTCTATGGGATTTAAATCAGGGGAACATGCAGGATGGTCCAAAAGAGTGATGTTATTCTCCCTGAAAAAGTCCTTCGTCAAGCGAGCATTGTGAACTGCAGCGTTGTCCTGTTTTTAAACCCAGCTGTTACCACACAGACGAGGGCCCTCAGTCATGAGGGATGCCCACTGCAACATCTGCACGTAACCAGCCGCCGTTTGACGACCCTGCACCACCTGAAGCTCCAGTGTTCCACTGAATGAAAAAGCACCCCAGATCATGATGGACCCCCCTCCACTGTGCCGGGTAGAAAACATCTCAGGTGGGATCTCCTTGTCATGCCAGTAACGTTGGAAGCCATCTGGACCGTCAAGGTTACATTTTTTCTCATCAGAGAATAAAACTTTTTTCCACCTTTCAGTGTCCCATGTTTGATGCTCCCTGGCAAAGTCTAAACGGGCAGTTTTGTGGCGTTGTAGGAGACGAGGTCTTTGAATTCGTTTTTTGTTTTTGAAACTCTTTTCCTGCAGATGCCGTCTGATGGTTACTGCGCTGCAGTCGGCACCAGTAAGGGCCTTAATTTGGGTCGAGGACCGCCCTGTGTCTTGACGGACAGTCAATCGGATCCTCCGGCTCAGCGCAGGTGTAATTTTTTTGGGTCTACCACTTGACTTTTTTGTTCCATAATGCTCAGGATCTGTCAAAAAATTTAGAATGACTGTCTTACTGCGTCCAACCTCAGCAGCAATGGCACGCTGCGAGAGGCCTTGCTTATGCAGCTCGACGATCCGACCACGTTCAAGAAGAGAAAGCTTCTTAGCTTTAGCCATCAGGAGGGCATGACCGTGTGAATGCCCGACAGAAATTGAGAATTTTGAGCAGATTTTTCCTTTTATAGCCTGCGGTCTTAAACTTTTGATCAGCTGATAAACAGCCTATTTCAGTTTACTTGTTGTTTTCAATAAATTACTTTTTCAAAGCGCTTTTTGTCTCACTCCCCCTTCTTGCTTTTGTATATTGTAGCTCTACTTAAAACCTCATTAAGATCCAAATGCGCAAAAGGTAAATTCTAGCTATTTTTCAACTGGTCTTAAGATTTTGATCAGGTCTGTATTTTCAGTTTTTACTACAATCGCTGCTGCTGATAAAAAAATTATGTCGTACTCAGAGAAATGTTCGTCGGAAGTCTTGACCATATATGTGCAAATGTCGTGACGTAACTAGTTATTAAAACCAAACAAATTAAGCAGGAATTAAAACGGGTTGTAGAAATCCACTCGGTTTTTGCCAAAATTAATATAAAAATAGCTTTGCGGCACCTGGAGGGTTCAAATTCAAACTTTATGAACTATTAGGGTCCAAATACACAAATAAATGAACCAAAGACTAATAAAAAAGGTCACACACTACAACTATTTTTGTGGCAACTTCAAATAAATTTTTCTCTAGATCTAACCTTACCCAAATGATTTATCAACATTTATTATCCTCTGTATTTTGCTTTTTTCAGTGTAAATCAGGTATTTTCCTTGATTTGATTCCCTGATCATGTAGATGTTCATTAAAGCTCAAAATAAATTCAAAGGTTAATGTATTATATCAGAGAAAGCTGAAGAAAAAGTGATTTTTACAGTAAAATATATCCTTACTTGAACATAAAAATCTCCAACCACTGTCATTTATGAAACTACATGGGTGTTATTGGTCAATCAATGTTGTAGAAGATGACTGTGTTTCCACGGTAACGACAGAGCCTCTGAATGTCCAAATGGGTCATATCTGATGACTATGAAAGGATAAGAACTGCATTTTACCTCAGTTATTTACATGTATTGATAGTATTAGTGGATCAACAGATATTAAATATTACATATGAGTAGATGCTTTTGTTTAACTGTAGATTTTTAGGTCTTTAGGGTTAAATACAGTTTTGGACCAAATTAATGCCTGAATTGCATGATGTAACAGTGAGAGTGTCGGAGTGCGCAGACCTCCGCCAAGGCAGATAAGCCCCCCCCCCCCCCCCCCCCCCCCCCCCGATCACCACTAAAATTTAATCATTTGTTCCTTGTGCCGGTATCAACATTTCTTGAAATTTTCATCCAAATCCGTCCATAACTTTTTGAGTTATCTTGCACACGGACAGACAAACAAACCAACGCCGGCAAAAACATAACCTCCTTGGAGGACGTAATAAAGATAATTTTTAAGAATAATCATGCAGGTGTGTGCAATAATAATTTTCCATAATTAATATACAAAATGTAAGGCTACAAAGCAAGAGAAAAAAAGTTTCAATGTTAATAATAACAATGACAATAAATGATAAAAAGGTTCTGAAACCCATTCATATTCTACATATTTCATCCACATTCTGCCAGGTTACTACTTTACCAATAATTTTGCTATTTTGCACAATTTTACTGCAACTACTTTCTTTCACCAGCTGATATCAAATGACTCCAAGCCTTGACCTGAAGCTGAGGTTCAGTAATTCCTGAGATTGATGACTAATTAGTAAAATACTGTAAGAATTCATCATTGTCAGGCAGTGACTAATAACTGGACACAATACAGACCAGGTCTCAAATAGTCTCTTATATTTAAGACGGCCTTTTGCATTTAGATGACCTAAAGCAGTGGTCTCAAACTCAAACAATTGAGGCCCACGGGATGATATTTTGTAGCCCCCTACTTAAAATCATAATTTAGCGTTAGTGTGGCCTGCACGAAGTTCTCAAATGTGCCTTTTTGCTGAGTCTTGCCATGCTTTTATTTATTTTTTATCACTTGTGGGCTACCATAGATAGTGTCGTGACAGCTTCCGGCAGCATTTGTTGTCAACAATTGTCAAGCTAGCCAACCGCGAAGGAGCAGGGCAAGTATGAACGTTAGTCACTTAGTTGAAACATGCTCCGTAGTGACACCAAGTGGATGGAAAATAAACGCCATCACCCAGTTCCAGTCATGTCTCCGTCTCAAAAAATGCCGTGAAGAGAAAGGTTGGCAACAAGCAGAGGCAATTTCTGCAAAAGTTGGAGTCGAAATATTTTTTTGTCAAGGACAGGGGCACCCCTACATTTCTTATATGCAAAGAGAAAGTTGCAGTATATAAGGAATCATAACGTCTGGCATCATTACTCAACTAGACATGCTGAGGAGTATCCAAAATACCAGGGTGATGAGAGCAAGGACAGGGTTGTCAATCTTAAAATATGTCTATTGAGGCAACAAGATTAATTCAAGAAAGCAAGCAAAGAGAAGCTAGCTACGTGGTGAGTGAGATAATTGCTAGAGCCGGAAAGGCATTCAAAGAAGGCAAGTTCATCAAAACGTGCATGTTACTAGCTGCTGGTGAAGTAAAGAAACCCCTTTTTTGTGGAATCTTTAATGCGGCCCAGCCTGACCCAGACTCTACCTCCAGCAGCCCCCAGGTAAGTTGAGTTTGAGACCCCTGACCTAAAGACTGAAACAGTAACCCACTGAAAGGCCTCCTTCAGCCTAAACCGGAGGACGTTGTCTCTGTGTTTAGAAATGATATGATTGGTTACTTCTGAACTCCGTAGAGAACTGCAGCAATTTAAGCATTTCACAACTTATTACTGACCTACTAAACGCAATTCAAACAGTCAGAACACATCAATATTAATATGATCTTATTCTACAGAAATAATGAAATTGCCACTGGTGTTTCCGATCTCGGGGTAAGTCATCAGTGCAAAGCTGATTATATTAGTGATACGTACTCGATGTGACACAATCTACAAACTGATCTTCACAGTGGTGTTAATTTTACTTCTGAAGTCACTGGTGTTGAAATGACTTTTCATTCATTAAAGAACTTTCATGCTTTTTTGGAATAAAATGTAACTTTACCAACAATCCAAATAAGAGACGGGTCAGATCTTTGGTTTTTCTACTGCTCAGCTGTTAAAAAACCAAGAAGCAAAGCATGGACTGTAGCGAGACGCTCAGGGGACCCACCCCCCTGACTCGCCTTGAGGCAACTGAGGAGTATATACCCAGCCTCTGTACGGAAAGCCAAATCAAATTATTATTTAAGCAATAACTCACGACAGGCTGTGTATAGTGTGATTGTATCAGGTTTATGGGGTGTAGTTAGACCAGACGGAGGGTCATTGTGATTCTTTATGTGCTTGTTGAAGGCCAGTACTGCGAACTTCACCTTCTTTTGTCTCTTTTGATGGTGAACATCAAACCACACTTTGTTTACCTGCCCGCAGTGTTGGGATCAGCGCTGTCTTTATCACTTTGAAGTCACTGTCGGATACTAACACATGATGAACTGGGTCTCGTGAAATCAGGAATTATTTCTTTTTAAGGGTTTTTGCAAAGTTGCTAAAAGCATTGGATATATTATCCCGCCCCCAAAGGGGAGGAAAGGGGTTTGTTTTTGGTTCAGTTTGTTTGTTTGTTAACAATTTAGCAGCAAAACTATTGGTTGAATTCATACCAAATTTGGTTTATAGACTGCCAGTGACCCAGAAAAGATGTCATTACATTTTGGGACATGTAGGTTAAAAATAAACTGGCATCTGAACTGAACAATATGGCATTTAACTTTATGATCAAAACAACTTGTCAAGACTTAGTGACCTCCTTGACTGACAATGTGTTTTGTGTAATTTTGACACAACAGGTTCATCATATGTGCCAAATTTAACCCTTTGGAGAGCCAGCCTTCAAGATAGCTCTGAAAAACCAGTTTCAAAGAAAAATGGTAATGTCTGCACACTTTAACAATTCTGATGGATGGATGGATGGATGGATGGATGGATGGATGGATAATACAAATGATGAATATAAGCAAAAAAAAAAAAAAAGGCAAAAAAATACACAAAATTAGGGAAAAAATGGACAGAAATACACAAACATAAGCAGCAAAATCAATGAAATATAAACAAAATGATAAAAGAAGTAAAAACTGAAGAGAATGAACAAAAATAAACACAAATAAGTTCCACAATGAACAAAAAGAGCAACATAATTAACAAAATGAATAAAAATGACAAATATATGCAAGAAAATGAGTAAAAACATGAACAAAACATTCAAGAAAGTGATGAAAAGTAAAAAACAAATAAGCAACATAATGAAAAAGAACAAAATAATGAAGTCAGATAGATAGATAGATAGATAGATAGATAGATAGATAGATAGATAGATAGATAGAAGCATTAATATCTGATCATCTCATCACCAAACTCAAACTGAAACAAATCCCCTTCTCTCTGAGTAAAGTCCAGGTGGTCTTTCTATCAGTCCTAGGTTATGGCGATAGAATCTATAAATACGCTGACGCTTTGAAACTTCCAGCCCCATCTCATCATTCTGCCTCTGATTCATCCCTATGATACTCACTATTGAATTCTATATATCAGAGTGGGTTTGGCCTCTCTAGTGCAGAGGTGTGATAAATCTTTTCATCTCATATTGGACACTCTCCACCCTATAAAACATCTGTACCACAGACCCTCTCCAACACCTCCACTCACTGTCTTATGCTTCTGAATATGTGTCTTTAGGTTTTTGTTTTTTTTTTTCTTCACTAAACACATAGAATTATCTGCAACACACTCTTTACACTACAGATTGTAGTATATGATAGTTTCCCTCCAAAGTTTCTCTGGTAAATAGCATGTGATTGAAAAAACTCCAAAGATTCTGTACATATGAATGAGGATCAGATGGACTGAAGGCTCTGTCTTTCTCTTTTATGTGGTGGATTTTAATTGCCCGAGGTCAAAGGTCAAGGTTGCTATGCCCTCATGACTGTCCGTTCTTATAATTACATGAAATCTCAGGAAAACATGGAGGGAATTTTGTCTAATTTAGTAAAAACATTTGCTTGGACTCAACCATTAACTACTTAGAATGTGGTATCCAGAGGTCAAAGGTCAAGGACAAGATACATTTTTAGCTACAGATACAGTCTGCAACAACAGGAACGCCCACAAACATCACATCAGGTTAGAACTGAGAGGGGAAACAAACCAGTCTCTGCCATAAGCCATAATGCCAAAGAGTTTCTGTATGCCCTTTTGTGCCACAAATAAACCAAAAAAAATCATCAATTGAAGTTTTACATTTTACCAAATAATAAAACGGAACCACAAAGGGAGGACAAAATGGCTTCAAGCTATCAGAAGAGAGGATGAGTTTAGCAGAATATGGGATCCAACAACAAAATTGCCATCAGCACTTCATTTCACGTCAGTTTAATGTAATGGGAACCATTTCCGAACAATCATAGACAGGAGTGTAAGAAAATATCGGTTCCGCAATATATTGCAATATTTCATTTCACAATACTGTATCGATATTAAAAAGTACTGTATTGATATTTTAGGTATTTACTTGCAGATATTGTGGGGGTTCATTTTGTTTTTTTCTTTTTTGTTTATGTTTTACTTATTATTATTTGACATTCTTATTAAATAATGTTAGTTTCTTTGTTGGGATTGCACAAAAATAATGTTATAATGTTAGTTATGAACTAATGGAATATGAACATTTGAACAGGACCTTGAACTGTAATGTCTGTAAAACAGAATTTACGTTTTAACGCAGGAACATTTTGTGATTTAGCATCAGATCCTGTTGTGATCAGATAAATATGTGTTTAGTATTTGTGCATTTCTGATGTAATTCAATTCTTCAAGGAAATAATCATTTAAAACAAACAAACAAACAAAACATTGCCTTTTCAGCAGTATCATGATATATCGCGATATGTCGTATATTGTGATTTGTATCGTATCGCCAGATTCTTGCCAATACATACCCCTTATTGAAGACTATGTCAGGGGTATCAGGAATATTAGATTAATGGTTTAAATTAGGGATGTAACGATATGAAAATTTCATATCACGGTTATTGTGACCAAAATTATCATGGTTATCATTATTATCATGGTGTTGTTGAAATAATGTTCCAAATGTTCAAAAAGTACTGATACACACACTGAAATAATTTAACCAAGTTGTATTTTGAAAAAAAAAAAATAAATAAATAAATAAATAAAATAAATAAACAAATAAAATAAAATAATTGGCACAATGTACCTTCTGTTGCAGAAACATTCAAGTATTAACCCTAAGTGGTCTGAGCCTATTTTGGCCGTTTTTCAGTATTTTTGATTTTGCCTTTATATACTATATAACGAAATGTTTACTAAACCCATGCTTGGAACCATTTTTTGCAGCACAACTTCATTTATATCAACTGCCTATTATTTTTTTCACTTTAACCTACTATAAAAACATAAAAGGACAGAAAACACACAAAAAATATATAAAATCTGATTTGAAAAATGTATATAATTTATTGCATAAATAACACACAGATGCTTAACGAACCTTTTCAAAGACTTTAAAAGTGAATATTGGTTCCAAATATTAGGTATATAAAATTAAAATTGTAATAAATTAAAACTACACTCAAATATTTGACATAAAAGCAGATCTTTACATCGGTGTTTTCTCCGGAAAAGTGCGGTAATCAAACGCGGTTATCATGATAATTAGAATTTAAACAGTAATACTAACCACTGGCAATTTTACCACAGTTTATCATTATACCGGTAATCATTACATCCCTAGTTTAAATGCTAGTGAACTTTGTACTACATTTGTAATTTGTTTAGATTTCCTCGTAACACATACAAAAGTACACATTCAGTCCCTAAGTAGAAGTACAGATACTTGTGTACATAAGTCTGGTAAAAGTAAATGTGCTGAATAAAGTTCTTTACTGAGTGCGGCATATGTAAAAAATAAGTGAAATGTACTCCAAGCAAAAAATCAAATCTAGCCCTCTGAAGGCCATTTTTATTGCCTGTTTCTGTGCAAAACAAAAAGAACCTCACATCATATTGGACCAACAACAACATTAATTAACAATAATTTGTCTATTTAATGTCAGGTACTGAAATTATGTTAAGTTTAATTCATCACATCTATAATAAAAGTGATACAGTCCCTTACCGTCTGACTCCATTGAGTAGCAGAAGATGTCTGGAAATGACGCTTCGTTCAACTGAGTCACACCATTTGTCCAGTCTTTTAAAACATATGGACAACAATCCAACCCTACTGGGTTTAGTTTTTTAATGTATCAATCCTCGTCAGAAGGTAATAGTAACTGAAAGTACGTCATGACAACCTGTTAACGTTAACAAAACAAGTTGAAATTCCACATTTTTACATTATAGCGGACGGGGAAGGATTGTTTTCCCCCTCGGATTTCCATGCCTCCAGCTGTGACATTGTTGCCGACTGTATCTATAATTAAAACTGCATGAACAGATTATTATGTAAGAACAGTGAATGCACCAAACTGGACTATTTTTACTCTAAATTATAGTTCGATATTGTATATATTATATAGTAAACTTGGAAATTGTGCTAAGTGTTATCTGAGTGTGTTTACATTTCTGTCCATATGCATGATATAATTTATTTATTTATTTATTTTATTTATCCTGTATCGTTGTCCACTACTTTCACTAAGGTGTTGTGATGCTGCCCAGGTGTAAACATAGTCTTTTAATATATTTTCAACAGTGGGGGAGACAGTGTGCAGGAGTTTTTATCATTGTTTTCAGGTTTAAAGGTGAGGTATGAGATCTTAGAAAAACGGTTCGTGCAAGCTACATTTTGAAAATACTCAATTCAAAAGTCCAAACCCCTTTTTTCAGACATCCCCCTAAAGCCACGCCTCCAGACTACTGGCACACGCAATGCTTGTCCTCAAGAGTTCACGAGCGCTGCACAGCAACAATTCACCTGACTATGGCGGCCCCAGCTCTGGCGACCCTGGCTCCAGCCCCGATCCATGTATAGAGGGAATTCACGTACGTCACTTCCCCCCTGGGCCACGCCCCTCTAAGTCAGACTGAGTGGCAAAAACAAACCGGCTAAACATGGCGGAGTATAGCAGTAACTACAGTGAGACCGGGAAAAATGTGGAATATAACATGAAATGAAAGACAACTGGACTGGACATGGATCCATACAACTACCAAACAACAAGTGGTCTACGAACATTGATATGTGGACGGAAATAACGTATCCTGACATTTATATGAACCTGATTTCAACGCCGGGAAAATCCACAATGCAAAGGCTGAAAGCATACAAAAGCCAAAGAGTTGTTGACATCCTGGCCATCGTTAATTAGAGGATTACAGCTGGTGAGTGCTTTCAATTCAGCATACTATTGTTTTGGAGGTTTTCTGTCAGTGCAGACGTATTTTCTTGGCGGTGATTGCCAAGGTAAAGGCCCAGCAGTAGTGCTCACAGTTCACTACTGATTTACTGGAGTTGAACCCTTAGTATTGACCCAAGTGAGTGGATGATCTACTGGTACTGTGGATATTTAAGTATAGTTGACATCAAATACTTGATCCAACACAGCTGCAACAGCTTTGTGCTAGAGTACCCCCTTATTTGGAAAACTAGGTTAGCCTCAGTTTAAGCTAGTTCACAAATCATGTAGAACACAAGGTTCAGAATCACACAACTGAAGACAAAAACGTTTCAGTTATGAAATATAGAACTAAATGACAGATGCTAACATTAAGAGCTTTACTAAGAAGTAACGTTAGCCAAAACAATATGTAATTTAAGGTATAATTTTACACAAGAATACAGCATAAATGAACGTTACCTGACACAAATCCAGGTTTCGTTGCCTGGATTCCAGTTATTTCTACGAATTGCAGCGATCCATCTGCTTCTTCAGTTTTTGGCTTTAGGTCGCCGCTAAAACGATAGCTCCGAGTGCTTTTTAAACCTATTTGTGCAATCAATGGCACAACAGCTCTTCCCCATTTTTTAGATTGTTCTAAAGTTTTCGCAGTATTCAAGCCAAAGCCGCTACTCATCTCCCTCTTTCTGCCACTCAGTGGACGTAACCGCGGTGACTTCCATTAGCGGTGACGTCACATGCATACCCTCTATACCTCATTCAGTCTCCTCGAACACCCCCGCTCTTACAGAACAGCCCCAGTTCATACCTATCTGGCTAACGTTACATTTCCTAGTGATTTATGTTAGTGACAAAACAGTTTGCCAGTCAACTTTACATGCTAATATAGCCAAGCTCTAGCTCCAAACCTCTGACAGTGCACTATTTATGCTCAAAGAGGGGTACACGCAGAGGGGGGAGGAACAAATGGCAGTGGAGTTGGATAGACATATCACCGTTCAATCATTTCGACTGAGTGCTTAAAATGATTGGATGGTGTTTTTTCAGTCCTGTCCATTCCACAGGTGAGTAAATTTTTTTTATTTTTGTGTTGGAGCATTTAATTCATTGGTTGTAATCGGGGTGTGAAGGGGATTTTAAGCAATATATTAAAAAATCCTCCAGGAAAACATCTCGCATCCCACCTTTAACTGTGTAAAATAATGTTAATATACATGAACAAATTAGACTAAATTAACACAGGTAAGAATTTAACAGCTTCATGCATGGAGTGGATGGAAGGATGGAAGCTACATTTGAGTCCTCCCAACAAGCCTGAGGCATGTGTTTGTGTGTGTTTCTGTCTGGACTATATATCCATCTGTCTTCTACCTATTGCGGACAATATTGCGTTATCTCATTCTCACACAGTCACACTTACATGTCACGACGCATTGGAAATAAAACAATAGAAATAATCACAGCATGTCCTCACAATTAACACCTCAATTCTGTTCTTCATTCACAAAAAGAAGCTGCCAAACATCAAAAGTATGTTTTTTAATGAGGTAGCACCGCGAAGAGCAGAAATCATTGAAGTTGTTTACTGTGTTCTCCTTTTTTAATTAAGCGAGCCAGACGCAGTCTAGGGTGGAGAATGTGCTCTATTCAGTGGAACGGATACCTCGGCCATGATGAATGAGCTGTCATCTTCAATTGTTGCTGAACCTCTGTCTCCTTGACACCCGGCGATTCCCACTGCAGCTAGTCTGCGCTAGCGCTCCACATGGTCCCGGGGGTCAAAGGTCACGCCAGTATGCTAATGCAGGCACTAGCGCAAAGCCTCGTACCTTCAAAAGTATCATAATCTGACGTGTTGTTGAAACGGCTTATTTTGCATATCGGCGCAGTTCACAGGTGAAATAATAGAATCACTTTTCATTTCACGTCATATCAAAGCAGAGCAGATAGAGCCGCTTTTACGAAAACAGAGTCAAAGCAGCAGAGGCGTCTCAGTCAGCAGGGAAATAACCTGAAAACTTTCTGCAGTCACTGAAGACAAAGTTAGACTGTGCTGTGACAGGTGACATTACTGAGACACTGACCACGCTCTCTGCAGGGAACCATTCCACATCTGCCACAGCGGACATCAAACACTGTGTCACTTAAACCTCAGAGCGAATACGACAGCAGAATGTACCCTTAGATATGAGACGAGTCGTGGAACCTTTGTGGATTTACCTGGATGTCTGAGATAACGGCTCCCAAATCTTTGACATTTTTTATCTGGATGTTACTCTTTTAATGCTTTACACCAGTGGTTCTCAGCTGGTCTGGCTTCAGGACCCACTATCACCCCTCAAAGACGAGCTTTGACCCAAATTGATAACAGTTAAACTTCTCACATTTATTTAATAAAAAGATGGTGTGTTTTGAACCTGAGATAGTACAAAATATCACAGTATGAAAACACAGAAGACAAGTTTAACCCTTTCATGCAAGAATTATGAGAACCTTAATCAAGATTTTTTTTCCTCCTCTTTAGGCATGAAAAAAAAAAAAAACACTACGATTGAATTTTTTTAATGAACTGATTTTTTATGGAAATGCAAAAATGTCCACTTAGCTGGACACCATGAGTTAAATTTTTGAAGCAAAGAAACATGCATTTACTAATATTCTGTGTGAAAACTATGAATTTTTTTTAATGCTGCTAATCTGATGTTTTGTCACATTTTAACATACTCTAATATTAGTTATTACTCACTTTATGGAGATAATATGCAAAAAAAAAAAAAAAAAAAAAAAAAAAAAAAGGTTAATTACAATCTAATAACAATAACAAGAAATTGACTTTACTGCAGATCAGGTTTATCAAGAATAGCAAAGTTATAGTGATGGTACATCTGCTTTATTGGCTGATATGGAACTAAAACAATAAAATCCATGAATATACAGGGTGACCCAAAAAAAACGGGAATTTTTGAAGTGCGTATTGGCAGACATGAGCAAGTGGCAGCACTGCAAGACAGTGACCTTGAGCAAGTAAACACACCCCCATTTTAGTAACCATGGATCAGTGGAACAGTATCCCAGCTGAGATGTTGCAGCGGTCAATGAGGAATCTCAACAGCAGATTTCAAGAATGCATTCGTACAGGAGGACGCAATCTACAGGAAGTAATATTTAAAAAATGAAAATTCCATCATTGTTTCTTAAATGGCATGTTTTAAGGTTTCACTTACTATGAATAAAATATTTTTCTTCCATCACTCTTGGTTTTATTGGATTGTTAAAAAGTTCCCATTTTTTTGTGTCACCCTGTATAAGATAACAGCTTTGAATAGCTGTCCACTGTAGTGACCACTATGCATGAAAGGGTTAATGATAAACCAAACTGACCAACAGGTGATGATGATAAAGAGGGAAATATTCTGTTTGATGCTAAATTAAGCACAAATAAAAAATCGAAAAATAAGCACAGAGTTGAAAATTAAAAGTGCTTTCAGTCACTTATTGAAGAATTAAACACACTGAGGTTTTTGTCCTAAATGTAGATAAAACCATATCTGATGTAGTCATTGTAAAGGGTGCTGCTACCAATTGTGGGCCCCGTGAAAGGTAAACGTTGTGGACCCTTTCATAAAATTTTGTATCTTGTCGATCTGTTGGAGCGCGTGCGGGGGGGGGGCGGTGCGGTCCATAGATAACGTCACTTGCGCTAGCATGAAAACGAAACTGAAACTTAACTTGCTATCAACGTCCGACTCCTGACTTCTATGCCTCTCTTATACTGCGGATCTTACACGAAATGTTCATAACTTCTACCTTGTATCCACTGGACCCCCTCCACTACTCTATGGGCCCCCCACAAATGCTGGGCCCCATGAATTTTTGATGTAAAAGCCATGACATGATCAGAGGAAAAATACATTAAGATGAAAATGTGCTAAAATGATGTAAAAGATGTAACAAGACAAATACAACATGGGAAACAAATCTAAAGTTAATCATAATAATAATAATAATAATAATAATAATAATAATAATAATTTTGTACATTTTAGTCCTGAGGAGACGCCACATTTATTTGTTGGTCTCAAGCAAGAAAAATGACCAATATATACAAGGAAGTTCATGATTTTGGTATAAATGTGCAATTTTTTTTTTTTTTCCCTGATTTTAGCATTTCTGCACCCATATTTTAACAAACTCATCATCATTTAACCTGAGCATCTTGACATTTGCCCAGTATCATCTAAAACCTTTATGATTAAAAGTTCTTCAAATGCTGGACAATAGGGCTGGGCGTATCGATGTAAATATCAATAGTATTGATAATAAAGTGAGTATCGGTATCAGATCGATACTAGCGTGATGAGATCAATGCTTTTGTTGCAGTTTCTTTTCTATACGTCCAGCAAATTATGCAAATTTCCTCACAGAGTTCATGCGAGCGATAATTTTGTTACATTGCTGCTTTTTTGTTATTTTGTACTGGTTACTTTTTCTTAAACACTTGTGTGTAGTAAAAGGTAAAAGGGGAATTATTTTTATTATTTTTATACTATTAAATTGTTTTTTAATTGTAGTTAGTTAATAAAAAAAAAAAAGTTTATTTGGCTAAAATTGTTGTCTTGTGTTTTATCATTATCATATTCATAATCAACTAACTAAGGGCAAAATCACAAAATTATTCAATGATCATGACATTTCAAGGAAAAAGTATCAGTATCGGTATTTGCAATACTTGCCCTGTATTTACTTAGTATCGGATCAATACCAGAATTCCCTCTATTTCCCACCCTTACTGGACAGTCCTTTAAGATTGTGGCTGTGGAAAATTTCTGTAGTGGTGCCACATAATGGATATGAATATGCTCTCAAAGTCTTTACATCGGCAGAACAAAGTGGAAGTGGTGACAATACTTGCTTTTCCATTGACCCTCAAATTGCGCAAATAAATCTTGCGCATAAAAATGTACCTAATGGAAAAACGACAATTTTGCCAAAAGTCTCATTTTTTGATTAAAAGTTTTTGCGCTGGCATGAGGTGGTTTTTCGGGCATAGTGCAAATGGTGTATCATGCAAAACTGCAGTGGAAAGACCTTTTCTCACAACTAGAGTCAGGTGAATTAAAAAAACGGATGCTGACGGACGTTACAACAAGCAAAGAAGAAACATATCATGGTATGTGTGGACACACCAGGAAACCCAATCATTTTTTAATTTAGTACAAGATAGAGGGGTAATATGTAATAATAATAAATATATCTGTAAATCAACACCATATTTACATTCGTTGCCATGTTTATGGAATGACTTCTCGTGTCATCTCTTGATAATAAATAAATAAATAAATAAATAAATAAATAAATAAATGATTGGATTTGTGATTTAATGGAAAAATCAACATTACACACTTCTGTTTTCTCAACATTTAGTAAATATCGGTAAAGTTTTGCGCAGATGTCCAATGGAAAAGACACTAATAAAACCTGCATGTGGAGCATTTGTCATTGCATGCATTTGCAATTTACTTTTCGTTTGACATGTAATAACTAAGCTACACTAATAAATACCATCAAGACAAATCATAAGCACGTACAAAATGTCTGCAGTAAATGACAACTCCATTAACCTGCTTACAAAAATAGTGTATTCAGCCAGATCCACTTTGTAATCACCAACACCATGATTAGTGCCAGTAAATATGTGACAAACAGGTTACTATCACTATTATATTGTTTTGTAAATTAATGAGCTGACACTATTACTGTTATACAACCACTCTCCAGTGTTTTCAGTATGTTCTACTTTCTGTAGTTTTGCACTTTCTGCTAAGTGGAGTCTGTTTCAGAGAGTCAATACTGAAAACAGAACTTACAGGCCTTTAGTAGGTTTCGGGACACTGTTCTCATCAGTCTCCATTCGGACCATTAAGTGTTTAGTAAAGCAGCTACACTGTAATGACACAGAGGTCTACAGCAGCAGAAAAGTAAATGTAGAATGCAGCAGAACTGAGTTTAAGAGTTATTGGGCAGCAGAATGTGTAATTTAGGACCGTCAGACTCAGCTCAGGTAATAACTGGCTGCAAGCATTAACATTAAGACACAATAATCGAAGTTCTTACTAATAAAAATGTCTGTATTTTTCATGTGAGATATGTACAAATACATGAAGTTTGTACAGTTCCAGAAATGATGGAACACTGTGTAAAATGTTAATAGATGCAAAATACAATGATTTGAATGATTCTCAACTCAAAGTCATTCTTTTCACCATAGAGCAACAACATGTTTTGGGGAGACTTCCTTCTTATTTATGTTCACTGTTAACCTGGAATCATGACAGTTACAATCTACACTCAATGAACACTTTGAAACTGTTCCAAAGATAAGGACTGAATTATGTAAAAAAAAAAAAAAAATTAGGTTTTCCGTTTTTAATGCCTGGAATAAGCTTCAGTCTGAGCTTCATCTACAAACACTGATTCCTTTGACTGATTTTAAAGAGTGTTAAAACTCTGGAAACAAGACTGCTGGTCTGGAAATGTTTCGGCTGATTGTATAGGTTTTGTTTTGTTTTCCTATGTTTGCAAATAATGTTATTATTGTAAATCTATAGAAGAGGATTAGGGCCACTGGAAAAAAAAAAGTAAAATTAAGGTCCGATATTTACTATTATTATTTAGTGCTGGGCAGTGATTAATCATGTGGATTTCTGTGATTAATCACAATTAATCGCATAGTTATATGGGGGGGGTTGCCGGCATCAACAGCGTGTAATGCCTTTAAGTGATATTTCAGACTTGAAGTACTCTAGTGATAAAAAATAATTCCACATTGCAGTGCTTCCAAACAACTTTGGCCTTCTCAACCCCACCATCTGAAGACACTTAAAATTAAAACGTTCATGTAAAAGACCAGTACTTTTCTCCATGTTTATGTCCCCACCAGTTTATTTCCAGTTGTGAGTGATTGACAGGAGTCTTAAGCCCACCCCAAATGCTGTCATTAGTTGAAACGCATGATGACACCGATTGGCAAACCAACCCTGATCAACATCCCCCTCTTCCTGTGACCCATGGTTTACCTACGTGTATTCACAGAGTGAGAGCAACGGACTTTCAAAATAATATGTGATGTTCAGTTGTTCAAAGCAAGCAAAGGGGACCCTCTTGTGGTCGGAATAAGTTGCACTAACATATGTTTTGTACTTGCGGTGTTACCGTAGCCAGTTCAGACATAAGAAGGACCTAACAGACACGTTTCTTTCACTCTGTTTGCATGGCCCAAAAAAAGTTTGCCTGTGAGTATTTTATGTTCAGTTGTTGTAAGAATGAATAGTATAAAATATCTCTGATGGGAACCTTTGTTGCTGGATAAAAAGACATTGTAAATCTTAAATTAATCTGTAAATGCTAATCGTTAGCATACCTATGGATTTTCCCATTCAAGTTAGCATCGAGCTAGCGATCTTTTCCCCATTCATTGAAATGTATAATGCCATGTAAATGTACGAAGGCAATGAATAGAACTGAGACATATTTTGCATGTATGTTGCAGTTTTACAGTGAGTCTCAAGTAAAAGATTTAGAGAGAAGTTTTCGGCATCCAGCTTTTCTTGGGAAATCTGTTGTTTATCTGCCGAGCTAATCGCTACATGCAGGGGCAGAATAATAAGAGTTATAATAAATGGCATTAACGGGAGATGAAAAAAAAAAATTTGCCGGCGTTATTTAATGAATGCGTTAACGTGGTAATAACGCCTTAAATTGCCCCGCCCTATTATTATTATTATTATTATTATTATTATTATTATTTGGAGAAAAATGTCAGAATTCTGAGAAAAAAGTCAGAACTCTGAGATTAAAGTCAAAATTCCGAGATTAAAGTCAGAATTCTGAGAAAAATTCTTTAATTCTTTAAATTGAGCTTTTATGGACTATCAGTCATGATCAGTCAAAATAAATATAGGAAATTACTTGATTTTCACTTAAGAATGCAAAAATACCAAGCATAATATCAGAATAATGGTGATGTTTTCCTTATGTCACTGCTATCAAATTAAGATTTTTTTTCCATTTGATGTGTTTTCTGTGTCGTAGACCCGCTCATATATTAGTGTTCACAGGAAGAAATTTGACGCACTACAACCCAAGAGCTTTAGTGACACATTCATCAACCCCTTGAGTCAAGAGTGAATCAACAAAGAGAAAAGTGCTCTTTCCTTTTTTCACAGCAGAAGCTAAGAATCTAAAGGTGTTCACGCTGCTTGATATGGGTGCATTTTACTTTTTCAGTAGTGTCAAAATAACTGTTAAAATCACGTCCACTCGACTTTTCCTGAGTTTTGTTGTGAGTGAACCTTTTCTTCCTGGGTTACTCGTATCTTATTACCCAGTTGCCTTTGTGGGGATACTGTTGCTTGTTATCAAAGTTTTGCTAACCTGTGACCTCCCTTTGCTCACCTCAACTCTTCCTTATTTGTTTTTTTCATTATGGACTCCGAGCTAGTGCGAGTGTAAGTCAAATGATGCCTGCCAATACCTGCTTGAGCTCTGACATCATTCTTGCAGTGATCTTAGCAGCATAACACAGAAGCGCCGCAGCCAGATTTCGATTCTCTGTTTCATTTATCTAGCCGACTGCTGTCTGATGGAGGTCTTACTCTTTATAAAAGCTCTTGTGGCCCAGTTAAGCCTTCGTTTTAAGACTCTTCTATCCTTTGAAAATTCCTCTTTCTTATTTTGACAGGAGTCTGCCACAAAAAAAACACCTCTGGTGATCAGACACAGGGTTTTTTTTTAGGTTAGAGTGTCATATTGTTTGTTAAAGTAACACTTTTTTGAATGTGTATTTTAGATGTGTGACCAGTTTTTGCACTGGACACTGTTAAGATAAGGTCTGATCTTCACATTAGTTACAATCATAAACATGTTATTGCACAAATGCATCATTTATATCATGGTTTGGGGCTTTGCTGCCTTTGGATCAAAGCAGCTCATCATCACAGAGGGGAATAGAAATAACAGATTTCTTACATGTTATATATCTGTTCACAAGCTGACGTTCAGTACACTTTGGACTTTGTGATGGGAGCTGGTGATTTGTCAGCGTTTACTAATTCAGTATGGGGTGTTGTAAAGGGGGGTAAACATGACAAATTCATGGGGCCCAGCAATACAGGTTAGAAGTTGTGAAAATTTCGTGTAAGGTCCGCTGTATAATAGAGGCATAGAACCTGGGAGTCGGACGTTGAAAGTATGTAAGTTTCATTTTCACTTCATGCAACCATTAGTTATGTTATTTACAGGGTGGGGAAGCAAAATTTACAATGAACATTTAGTTGTTTTTTCTCAGCAGGCACCACGTCAATTGTTTTGAAACCAAACATATATTGATGTCATAATCATACCTAACACTATTATCCATACCTTTTCAGAAACTTTTGCCCATATGAGTAATCAGGAAAGCAAACGTCAAAGAGTGTGTGATTTGCTGAATGCACTCGTCACACCAATGGAGATTTCAAAAATAGTTGGAGTGTCCATAAAGACTGTTTATAATGGAAAGAAGAGAATGACTATGAGCAAAACTATTACGAGAAAGTCTGGAAGATACTATTAAAGAAGAATGGGAGAAGTTGTCACCCGAATATTTGAGGAACACTTGCGCAAGTTTCAGGAAGCGTGTGAAGGCAGTTATTGAGAAAGAAGGAGGACACATAGAATAAAAACATTTTCTATTATGTAAATTTTCTTGTGGCAAATAAATTCTCATGACTTTCAATAAACTAATTGGTCATACACTGTCTTTCAATCCCTGCCTCAAAATATTGTAAATTTTGCTTCCCCACCCTGTATTATGGACCACTCCCCCCATGTATGTAACTGCTGCCCCTACCCCAGGTGCATACCACCACCACCCCCGGTCCGAGAAATCGACAAGATGTTGTATTTTATGAAGGGCCGACAATGTTTAACTTTTTTGAGGCCCATAATTGCTAGTGCCACTCCGAATTCAATACATGTACAATGCATTTGTTGCTGTACATTGCAGGTGAGCAGAAGAAGAGCACTGGCAAGAGTAAAGTGTTTTGCAAGAATAACAACTTTTGTCATCTGTTTATAAATCAGTGTATCTCCAGTCTGTAAATGACCGGCTTCCAACACAGAACTGACTCCAAAATAAACTTCCAATAACACAATAACCATTAGGGCTGTGCAATTAATCAAAATTCAATTACAATTTCGATTATTACACGCAACGATTACAAAAATTATGTAATCGAGAAAAAACAATTATTAATTTTGAGTTGTTTTAATTCACGCGCACGCAAGCTACAATGAGCTGCTCTGCCCCGCCCCCCCTAGGCTACCACTGCCAGCTAGCCGGCAGGTCCACCCCAAGAGGAAAGTTGTACCTAGCGGTCTGGAAAAATGGCAGGAGAATCACAGCAGAAGTGCTTGGTAACAAAAAAGGCAAGTCAAATTCAATTGAATGGAATCATTTTGGGTTTGATGAAGACGACGAAGAGCAAAAACACATCACGTGCAAAAAGTGTTTCGTAGTTGTGTCCGCACCGACCGCTAACACAACAAACCTTTTTAACCATCTAAAGTTTAACCACCGCGACCTTTATCGTAATCTTATGAAAAACTAAAACCCACAAAAACAACTCCGTCTACAACTTCATCCACAATGCAATCTTCAGTCTCCGAATCTCTTTACGCTGCAACTCCCGCATTAACCTAACCCGTATAACCCTAACGTGCGTATTCTATAGATGGCTGATGTATACAGAAGGCCTGAACTGAAACCTCACAGCACGCCACTGAATTTATTATGTTTCATACTACATTGGACATACTTGAATTTATAATTTGCACTTTACGTGAGTTTTTTTTTTTTTATTATTGCTATAGTCTATGGCAAGTCTATAGCAGTTTAATTACAGTGCACTATTTATTTACAAAAGGAAACATACTTGAATTTACAGTACACTTATTTGCATTCAAAGATTGTTTTGTTTCGTACAAAAGTGAGCATACTTTGTTTTAGTGGTTAAAAGCTTTATTTATGTTTAAAGAGTATATTTTACTTTGTTTTGCAAGAAAAAAATAAACAACTTTAAGGTTAACAAATAATCGTTTTTAATAATTGTGATTTCAATTATTGCTAAAATAATCGTGATTTTTTTTTTTCTCTATAATCGAGCAGCCCTACTAACCATGTTACATTCTGATCATTTTGAGTTTTTTTTTTTTTTAATGCCTCATCCTGACCTGAAGAGTTGCTGCCATTTACTCTTAATGATCTTAGTTTTTCTTAAATTTTTTATGTGATCAATGTTCTATCGTAAGTAATATTGGTTTGAGAGATTTAAATCATTCATGTCTAATTTTATCTACATTTTACACATCATCCTAGCTTTTGTGGAATCAGGGTTGTACCTTTATTCACTATGTAATAAATGTGTTCCATAAAATAAAATGCTTTTTCGCCACATATTTCCAGTATACGGTCACAGAAAAAATTATTAGACTGTCTCTTGTATTGCCCCCTTTGTGTGTGTGTGTGTGTGTGTGTGTTGGGGCGGGGGGGGGGGGGGTCTTTATTTTTTTATCATTGCAGAAAAAATTATTAGACCACCCTTGTTTTCTTCAATTTCTTGTTCATTTTAATGGCTGGTACAACTAAAGGTACATTTGTTTGGACAAATATAATGATAACAACAAAAATAGCTCATTACAGTTTAATTTCAGAGCTGATATCTATCCATTTTCCATGGTTTTGTAGATAATAACCAAAATCACTTAGTTCTTAGATCAATATCTATAACATTGTACTGCCAAAAACAGTGCTTTTAGACATTCCATGTTTTCTTTTCTGTCTGTTTTAGTCACATACACACAGGAGTTAGTACTTGATTGCATAACCATTGTTTTTGATGAATTTTGATGGTCTAATATTTTTTTCCATGACTGTAACTGAAAGTGTCGATAATCTAACTAATGGTTTGAAAAAACAGTGATATATGAATTAATCATACAAAAAAAGGTTAGGGTTAGATATGTACTCTATAAAAGATTCACAGTTGTTAGTTTCCATTTCCAAGCCACGAACAAGATTCAAGATTCAAAGTGTTTATTACCTTGTGTACAGAAAAGAAACAGTTTTCCTTGAATAATGAAATTCTTACTTTGCCTCCAACACTGAATGCCAGAAGAATTTCAGATAAGTATAAAAGTATAAAAAAAGTTGGAATAGAATAATTCAACAGGGAGTTACATGGCTAAGTACAGATAAAGTAAAAGCCCGTATACTGATTTTTTTTTATTTTCTTGTCTGCTCCTCAGGTCTTTAATGGTCAGTAACAACACTGTACAACACCAGCTACAATTTGCTGCACAGAATCCTACACAAACTCCACGTGCTAATGCTAATGCTAAGTGCTTTGTGTGTATTGGATGGGTAAAATGCTGAGACTGCATTTCTCTGGTGGATAATAAATTGAGTTAACTTTAACCTTAACCTTAACGTCACTACATGCACCAATACAAATGTTACTGAAGGGCACGTTGTTGGAATTTTAACTCTTGACATACAGGTCAGAAAATAATAAAATTAAGTTTTGCAGAAATTATACAGGTCCTGGTGATAAATGGCCAACAGTACATAATAATTCAGATGCTAAAAGCTAAAAAGCAGGTGCCAGTGTATATCAATTTGTATAGTTTAAAACACAGGTGTCAAATATAAGGTCCGGGGGCCAAATCCGGCCCGCCAAAGGGTCCAGTCCGGTCCATAGGATGAATTACACTGAAGATATTAACAATCAATGGTGTAAAAATCGTTGTAATTCAGTTTCCACATACAGACACATGTGATCTAAAGTGGATCAGACCAGTAAAATACTATCATAATAACCTATAAATAATGAAAACTCCAGATTTTATCCTGGTTTTAGTGTAAAAAAGTAAAATTACATGAACATGTTTATATTAACAAACTATCCTTTTACAAAAAAAAAAAAGAATAACCTGAAATGTCTTAAGACACAGGTGTCAAACATGCGGCCCGGGGGCCAAATCCGGCCCGCCAAAGGGTCCAGTTCGGCCCTTGGGATGAATTTGAGAAATGCAAAAAATACACTAAGATACTGACAATCCTTTTAGTTCAGGTTCCACATTCAGACCAATTCAATATCAAGTGGGCAGGACCAGTAAAATATGATCATAATAACATAAAAATAATGACAACTCCAAATTTTTCTCTTTGTAAATGTAAATATTTTCATGTATTTACACTAAAACAAAGTTTAATTTCACAAAAAATGTGAATAACCTGAACAAATATGAACAACCTGAAATGTCTTACGTGAAGTACATACAATTTTAACAAGGTTCTGCCTGTTATTAAATGTTTTGTGTGTTTGTAGATCCACTGTGATCTGTAAGTTACAATGTACATGTGTAAATGATAAACTGAGGCATAATATTGTTAAAATTACACTTATTTTTTCAGTTTGTTCATGTTAATAACATTGTTTGAAAGGATACTTTGCAAATGTAAACCTTCTCATAATGTAAATTTACTTTTTTTGTTTTAAAACATAGAGAAAAGTTTGGAGTTGACATTATTTATAAATTATAATGTTATTATTTTACTGGTTCGGCCCACTACAGATTAAATTTCGCTGAATGTGGCCCCTGAACTAAAATGAGTTTGACACCCCTGTCTTAAGAGAAGTACATGCAATTGTACCAATATTGCCTCTTATAAAATGTTTTGTGTATTTGTAAGGTGTAACGCACATGTGTAAATGATAAACTGAGGCAGAATATTGTTGAAATTGCGCTTGTTTTTCTGAAGACATTTCAGGTTGTTCATGTTATTTAGATTTTTACAGAAACGTTGTAAATGTAAACATTATCATAATATAATTTAACTTTTTTTCACTGTTATTATTTTACTGGTCCGGCCCACTTGAGATCATATTGGGCTGAATGTGGCCCCTGAACTAAAATGAGTTTGACACCCCTTGTATAAAACATCTCTCAGCACAATACATGAAAAAGATGGCCTTGGGTCCTTAAAGTGGCAGGAAGGATCTTATAATAGCAGCAATTTAGCTTTTTTTTTTTTTTTTTTTAAGTTGGAGACAGTACCACATAGAGCAGACTGTCATTTCAGCCTGATCTTCACTGACCTCAAAGAGCAGCCGCATATTTATCACCCCCCCCCCCCCAAGAGTGAATTTCCGTCTGCCAAAAAGTACACGTCATTAAAATGTATCAGGATCAGCTTCATTTGTCGACTCGGGCAGCTCTACTTCGGAGCTGGAGCCGCGCCAAACAACGGATAACTGAGATACTATCAGTGAACCTGAAATTAACCTCCTTTAGCTCTGCCTTTGGCTAACTGTGCACTTCTACTACGGGACAAGACTGAGGTGAAAAGCACCTGGGTTTTCCGCTCCGGGGGGCAAGATTTTCTCTTTGCCTTGACAATGCCTCCATGTCAGCGCAGCTTCTTCATCTCAGTGATGTGACAGCTTGGAAGCAGGCAGGTGGCAGATGCAGCTGGAAATGAGCCCTTATTCTGTGATTAGACTATATTTAACCGCTATAATAATCAAACAGGAAGTATAATGGATGTGCTACTGAGGGCAAAAGCACTAGTTAGGTCATTAAAGGGGTTCTTTATGACTGTAATTTTACCATGCGTTGGAAGGAAGGTGAGAATAAATTGTCTTTATAATACAATGATAGAATGCAGTGGCTAGTAGATGAACAGTGACGATACACTCTTGTCATGTAAGGTCATCCCAAGTGACAGCCATCATTTCAGTCATAACTAATGATGTTTATACTAGAGCTAAGCATAATGCATAACAACTCAAATAAAATTGCTTCTCTCTTATCTACTCAGAAAATTTGCACAAGCTTCAATAACCTTAACAAGAAAAACAATCTTTCTGGTAACAATCAAATGTCTATTAACTTTTGTACTTATATACTATGTTGTATTCTTTGGTTTTTGTCTATGTTGTCACAATGCCACACATTTATTAAAAAAAAAAAACAAAAAAAACCCAAGTGGTGCTAGGCACATATCGCACATTTTGTAGCTTATTTTGGCATCGATCCAGCTGATGTCATCATATTTATGCATGTGCTGATGTCAACATATCAGTTCTCTCTATATATGTGCGAAGTTTGAAGTAAATTGATACCAAACTGATGTTTTTGACAGACATTTGAAATTTCACCCATTATAATTAAATGGGAGAAAAAAAAGATTTTAAAAATTTGTAGAAAAATGTGAACTTTGACCTAATTTTTCCAAAATGTAATCACATCTATTCTCCGTCACTGGCAATCTATAAACCCAATTTGGTATGAATTCAACCAATAGTGTTGCTGCTACAAACATGAAATTTTGGCCATTATAAGTAAATGGGAAAAATCTTTTTAAAAATCATACAAAATTTCAACTATGACCTACTTTGCCCAAAATGCAATGAGATCTGTTCTGGGTTACTGAAAATCTATAAACCCAATTTGGTGTGAATTCAACCAGTAGTTTTGCTGCTATAGACATGTGAAATTTCACCATCATAAGTAAATGGGGGGAAAAAAAAATCATTAAAAATGTAACATTGACCTACTTTTCCCAAAATGTAAAGACATCTGTTCTGGGTCAGTGGCAGTCTATAAACCTAATGTGGTATGAATTCAACCAATAGTGTTGCTGCTATAGACATTTCGCCCATTATAAGTAAATGGGAAAAAAAAAAAAAATCATAAAAAATGTGAACTTTGACCTACTTTTCCCAAAATGTAAAAGACATCTATTGTTGGTCAGTGGCAATCTATAAACCTAATTTGGTATGAATTCAAGCAATAGTTTTGCTCCTATAGACATGCGAAATTTCGCCCAGTATAAGTAAATGGGAATTTTTTTTTTTTAAATCATAAAAAATGTGAACTTTGACCTACTTTTCCCAAAATGTAATGACATATATTCTTGGTCAGTGGCAATCTATAAACCTAATTTGGTATGATTTCAAGAAATAGTTTTGCTGCTATAGACATGTGAAATTTCACCCTTTATAAGTAAATGGGAAAAAAAAAAATCATAAAAAACGTGAACTTTAACCTAACTTTTCCCAAAATGTAATGACATCTAGTCTGGGCCACTGGTAATCTATAAACCTAATTTGGTATGAACTCAACCAGTAGTTTTGCTGCTATAGAAATTTGAGATTTTGCCCATTATAAGTAAATGGGGAAAAAAAAATCATAAAAAATGTGAACTTTGACCTACTTTTCCCAAAATTTAAACACATCTATTCTGGATCACTGGAAATCTATGAACCCAATTCGGTGTGAATGGGTTCTTTATGACTGTAATTTTACCATGCGTTGGAAGGAAGGTGAGAATAAACTGTCTTTATAATACAATGATAGAATGCAGTGGCTAGTAGATGAACAGTGAAGATACACTCTTGTCATGTAAGGTCATCCCAAGTGACAGCCATCATTTCAGTCATAACTAATGATGTTTATACTAGAGCTAAGCATAATGCATAACAGCTGAAATAAAATTGCCTCTCTCTAATCCATGGAAGTCCCAGAGGATGATGTTAAAAGCAAACTAACCAGTACTTATCACCTAATGAATCCAGAGCATGTACACCCACAGCCCTGGTTTTCCTCCAAACCGTTAATAATTCATCGCACGAATGCCCAGAGAAACAGCCTTCAATGGAATGTCTGATTTTTTGCCCTCCAAGCCTTATCTTCAGAAGTCTTACGGGAAATAAATGTTTGTCCATTAATATTAAGCACATGGTTCAAACCATATACAGGGTTAATCTGGAGCTTCATGTTGCCTATGGGGAAAATGTGCTGACTGGACACTGACACCATTTGGATGATTACATCATGGAGGCGTCTGCTGGTGGCTGATGGCAGGAAAGGACAGGATGTAATGTGGGTCAGTCAAGGTATATCGACATGTCCCGCTTCTCTTTGAAGAAAAAATCACACTCATCTGACAAAATGAGCTTGAAGAAGAGATGACGTTATACAAGATATATATTTCCTGTAATGCCTAATGGAAAGCTTTAAATATTAAGTATCTATACATAAGTACTTTGAATTTTCTTGGAAATTGCGTCATTGCTTTGTCAGATTTTTTTGCCTCATATGTAGAATTTGAGTAATTGCATATTCATTCTATAATAAAGGATCCATCAAAGATTGCACAGCTTTTGTGAGCATAAAATCAATGCAAACAAGATAATATGGTGTGAGTAATGTACCAAGCACCTGCAAAGAGTGGAATTCACTGCAAACTGTACTTGATACTGATTTGTATCCGTGTTTTAATTAGGAGAATATTAAAAAAATTAGGCACAAAACAGCAAAAAAAAAAACAAAAAGTTACTAGAGTGCTAGTGTTAAATAAACACAGGCGTAAATGATATTCCTGTTACTATTCCTACTATTGAATTAATGCCCCGTCAGTTAAAATCTTAATCTGATATTAAGGGTGTGTGTGTTATCTCTGAGTTTTAGGACTTGAATAGTAAAAGCACAGATGATCAGACTGCTTTATTACATATTCATATATCCTTATTATAGTAGCAGGGTGTAGCAGCTACACAAAATACAACATAAATGATCCCGAATGATTTACTGTAATTAAGTTTCAGCTGCTGGGCCTGGCCAAGCGAGTAATGGAGTGAGAAAGCAGCAATTCTAATCATTCCATATCTATTTTTAAAAAATAATTTAGCAGCAACCATAACAGCTTAAATTATAGGTCTAACAAGTACTTTAACATGCCATTCAGGAATAATAACCAAATATTTAATAAAAACATAAATTTTTCACTATTGACAAAGTAACAGAGTAAAGAAAAATATCCAGCAGTAATTCAAGGTTTGGAAAAAATGCCAAAAAGTGCTGTTCCTTAAGGAAAGTGCAAATATTTTGGATATCGCACTTTTTTAAACATATGAGAGTACATTATATCCAAAAATGAAACCGATATTATTTTTATTTTAGCTTCAAAAGACATTAATTCATGGTAACAGGGTAACAGATTGAGACTCCATAAAAGTAACAGAGTGAAGTGTTTGTTCAGTGTGATGCACCATAATAATAATCAAAGATTTTATTAAGATACTGATAAAATTATCAGTCATTGGCGACATATGTTTCATTACTATATTTAATACACATCTTTCTGCTCTTCCTTATCATGAATAACATTCAGAATCATTATAATATTTGATTATTATGAAATATAAGATTAGACAGGCATATATTTTGAACATATTTATTTACACTTTACCATTTACATTTTGAATTTATGCTGTATACATTCATTTACAAAATTTACTGTTCTCAATTTGCTCTGTATTCTCATGTATTTTCTTATATATCCAGATGTAATTCAGGTACAAATTAAATAAACACAGTTTTAGAAACTAGAGATATGTCTTTCATGCTGAGTAATCAAAAATATTGTTTTAGAGAAAAAATAAATTGACCCTGATGTTCACTTTCACTTGGCCAGTCCCTACTGTGCCGTGTATATATGAGCACAGCCTCTTTTTGAGTTCAGAGATGCTGTGATACCAAAGCAGAACATTAACACACACATAGAAGCATGAGTGATCATTCGATTATGCAAAGCTCTAATTATGTGCATCACTGCTCATGAAGAACATGCGATCTGAGGGATTCAAGAAACACCTGAAACACTACAAAGTTAGCAGCAAATCAAGAGCAAATTACATTCAGGTGCAAACCTTTATACTGTACGTGTGTTTGTGCCAGCGTATTCTTGGCACAAAATCTTTGTGAATAGGTGCATAAAATGGACCTGATAATTAGCAGGTGCAGTATATTCTTCTGATGATGATGATGTGTGTGTGGTGGTTTGCACATTACACATATTCACACAAATGGTTAAATCCAGAAAAATACTACTGATGGAATTTCAGGCCTGTAATTTACTCAGAAAATTTGCACAAGCTTAAATAACCGTAACAAAAAAAACAATCTTTCTGGCAACAACTAAATGTCTGTTAACTTTTGGATATATATTCTATGCTATATATTTTTGATTATTTTCGATGTTGTCACAATGCCACACATTTAATAACAAATTAAAAAAAAAAAAAAAAAAAAGTGGCGCCAGGCACAACAAACCCCACCCCTTGCACATATTGTAGCTTATTTTGGCATCAATCCAGCTGATGTCGTCATGTCTATTCGTGTGATGTCAGCATATCAACTGCCTCTATATATGTGCCAAGTTTGAAGTAAATTGAAACAAAATTGATGTTTTTATAGACATTTGAAATTTCGTCCATTATAAGTAAATGGGAGAAGAAAAAAGATTTTAAAGATTCATTAAAAATTTGAACTTTGAAATAATTTACCCAAAATGTAATGACATCTATTCTGGGTCACTGGAAATCTATAAGCCCAATTTGGTATGAATTCAACCAAAAGTTTTAGTGTTACAGGCATTTGAAAATTTGCCCATTATAAGTAAATGGGAGAAAAAAAAAAAAAAGTAAAATCCATACAAATTCCAACTTTGGCCTACTTTTCCTAAAATGTTAATCAGATCTGTTCTGGGTCACTGAAAATCTATAAACCTAATTTGGTATGAATTCAACCAGTAGCTTTCCTGCTTTACACATGTGAAATTTCACCCATTTAAAGTAAATGGGAGAAAAAAAGAATTTAAAACTTAATTTAAAATTTTTAACTTTGACCTACTTTTACCAAAATGTAACCATATCTATTCATGGTCACTGCCAATCTATAAACTCAATCTGGTATGAATTCAGCCAATGGTTTTGCTGCTATAGACATGTGAAATTTCACCCATTATAAGTAAATGGGGGGGAAACTTTGACCTACTTTTACCAAAATGTAATGCCATCCATTCTGAGTCACTGGCAATTTATAAACCCAATTTGGTATGAATTCAACCAGTAGTTTTGCTGCTAGAGTGTTAACAATGAAACAAACCGAAGCAAAAACAATACCCTTTGCCTTCCCTTTGGCGGGGGGGGGGGGGGGTAATAAAAATAAATGGGAAAAAAATGGAACAAAACAATGTAAAGAGATAAAGGTGTCCTACGGTAAAATTAGTCAAAAGACCATAAAGTCACACCTTTAACGTTCCAGCGGATAGTGAATACATATCTCAGTGTAGTTCAAGGCTTTTGTATCATGCTGTAAATATCCAGACCTGACCCCTTTAGTTTTCACTTTAAGCAGGAGATGTTCCAATGACAGTAGAGGTGTACTGGCGGAAAAAAGTCCTTGAGGTGAGTGTGCATTAGCCGCTAGTGATACTGTCCCTGAACGCCTCCATGTCAAAGGAAATAACTGAGGCTTGTGGGGTTCATTTACAACTAAAATGCCCTTATAGTGCTGCTGAAAACACTAAATGTAGATGGATGACAGTGATCCTGAAACAAAGGTAAACAAACCCAGGTCACCTCTGTTCATGTTAAATTTGTATTCTCATTGGTACCATCCTAAAGGTTACCAAGATTGTTATCACTGCTATTTATCAGTAACAAGGGCATCAATTTCATTCCTTCCAACATTTTTAATCAATATACCATTGACAAACAACCATGAATTTCTTTTCCTTGTTGTGTTTCATTCACATGTTGTCAATTTTCTTAATTAGATGAGTCTTTCACACTTTCATCACCTTATCATTACGCTGTTTCTGTCCCTTGTGCTGTTTGTTTTATGTGACGTCAGTGCTCTGCCATATGGCTGCCTGAAGGGCACTTTGTTCCTCACCTACATCATCTCCTGGAACAATATCGTCCGTTAGGTAGGGGTGTCAGATATCCCCTTTCCGGTACAAGGAAACAAATACATGCATGAGAGCGATTCACTTAACATTCATTTCTGTTACAGCGTCTAATGGACTGAGTCATGTACATGCAAAGTGACGGCGATGGCTTAGTTCTGTAACATCTACTAAGTATTGAATCTGACATAATAGATCAAATGACTATATAATGTACATCCATCCGTCCATTTTCTGAACTAATATGCCTTGGGAGGGTCGTTGTCAATGTCAAAACCTATTGAGAACTCCAGCTTTACAATATAATTCAGTGGTTTTCTTTCCTTTTACGGTTCAATGGGAGCCAGTATGTGTATTTGTGCTTGCATGAATATTATGGAGTCTGTTTTGTGCTGGAAGGACGTTTGACAAATCAAACTCTTTGTCTAAGCTACGGGTAAGTAGTGTGTTACATTGTTGGTGCTGCTGTAAAGGATCATGGGGTATTTATGTATGTGCCTGAAAATTGTAAGTGTTTTAAAGTGTTTTCATCGATAAACAAATTATAAGATCAAGCCAGTGGTTTTACCAGATCAAATCACTACCAGTGTGAGTCTGGTTCTGAATAGAGCGATAAAACAGCCGCAGTTTGACCCAAATGAATTTTAACAGAAACTGACCAAAGAACCAACAGGTGGAAATCAGATCAGAGGCAATAATTACCCCGCCCCCCTGAAGGGGAGTCAAGGGGTAGTATTTTTGAGTTGGTTTGTTTGTTTCTATTTTTGAGCGTTAACACTCTAGCAGCAAAAGTATTCGGTGAATTCATACCAAATTTGGTTTATAGATTGCCAGTAACCCAGAATATATCTCACTACATTTTGGAAAAAATAGGCCAAAGTTCAAATTTTTATTTATTTATTTTTGGTTTACTTATATATGGGCACAATTTCAAATATCTGTAGCAGCAAAACTGTTGGGTGAATTCATACCAAATTTGGTTTATACATCTCCAGTTCCCCAGAATACATCTCAATACATTTTGGGAAAAGTAGGTCAAAGTTACAATTTTTTAGGAATTTTTGTTATCTTTTTTTCCCCCATTTACTTATAAATGGCAAAATTTCACATGCCTGTAGCAGCAAAACTATTGGCTGAATTAATACCAAATTTGGTTTACAGATTACCAGTGACTCAGAATGGATCTCACTATATTTTAGAAAAAAATAGGCCAAAGTTCAAATTTTTTATGGATTTTTATTTTTTATTTATTTATTTTTCCGTTTACTTATATATGAGCGAAATTTCAAATGTCTGTAGCAGCAAAACCTTTAGGTGAATTCATACCAAACTTGGTTTATAGATTGCCAGTTCCCCAAAATAGATTTCATCACATTTTGGGAAAAGTAGGTCAAAGTTACAATTTTTTAGGAATTTTTGTAATCTTCCCCCCCCCCCCATTTTCTGATAAATGGCAAAAGTTCAGATTCCTGTAGCAGTAAATCTATTGGTTGAATTAATACCAAATTTGGTTTACAGATTACCAGTGACCCAGAATAGATATCACTACATTTTGGAAAAAAAATAGGCCAAAGTTCAATTTTTTCATGAATTTTTATTTATTTATTTATTTTTCCGGTTTACTTAGATATGGGCGAAATTTCAAATGTCTGTAGCAGCAAAATTGTTGGGTGAATTCATACCAAATTTGGTTTACAGATTGCCAGTGACCCAGAATAGATCTCATTGCATTTTGGGAAAAGTTGGTCAAAGTTTACATTTTTTCAGAATTTTTTGAATCTTTTTTTTTTCCCCATTTACTTCTAAATGGCAAAATTTCACATGCCTGTAGCAGCAAAGCTATTGGTTGAATTCATATCAAATTGACTTCATAGATTGCCAGTGACCCAGACTAGATCTCATTACATTTTGGGAAAATTAGATCAAAGTTAAAATATTTTATGAATTTTTAAAGTTTTCCCATTTACTTATAATGGGTGAAATATGTGCAAGGGGTGGAGTTTGTTGTGCCTGGCACCACTTGTTAAATTTTTTTGTATGTTTTTACACAAATTTCATGAGTGGTGATCCATATTAATACTAAAGTACAACTGTCATTCTGTCATGATCATCGGTGTGAAAACTCATGTTCATGCAAACAAGTAATGAGTTAAGCTATTCTCTTTTTTTTTTTTTTTTTTCATATTTGCTGATTTCAATTCTGTTGTTTTTAATCACAGCTGGATCATGTCATTCTGTAATATAGCACCATTATAGTAGACCACATAAAAAAACAATTTAGCAAAGCATCAACATATCAAATATAAATATAAAACATCTTACTGAATATAAAATTATCATAATTCTAAAAAATGTTGAAAGTTTTACATACTTTTTAATAGCTTTTAAGACATTTCATTATTTCATTTTAGTGATTTTTATTAGGTTTTTTTTTTTTTTTTTTTTTTTTTTTTTTTTTTTTTTTTTTTTTTTTAGTTTTACATTTTCTTTATAGATTCATTAATTGTATCCCCTTTTTTACCTTCAGACAAAGTGGTTTCAATAGTCTTTCTCATCTGTTGGCTTGGTCACTAACTGTGCAATTGTCTAAGTGCTCATTTTTCATACGCTTGTCTGACTTTTGTAGAGATATTGCCATGTTCCCAAATCGCAGACATTACTTTTGGCAAGTACAATGTTATCATAATCCGTAAATATGACAGCCAAACTATAAAAATAGGATCCAAGTTGTATTGTCCTTTAAACATTTACCCTGTCTGTATGAATGTAAATATAGATACGGATGTGGGTTATTTATTACAAAATGTTTCATACTATACAATTTGACCCTGAAATATGTACTGTCATTGGTATAAAAAGTCCAATAATAAATGGTCCCTTGTATTACAGCATATTTGTCGAGAATGCAATGTTATTTTTTGACACCAACTACAAGGAGATGTTGTCTGAGTTGGCTGTGGCTTCCTCTTCTAGGCGGATCGGTATAATCAGTGTAAGAGCCCGGCTTGTCTACGGGTAAGTTTGGAGGACAGATATCCCTCCAGAATGACAATGAGGCAGCGTCGGAGAGCCACAGCTGGATGTGACAGAGGGAGATGAATGAGGCCAGAGAGGGAGAGATCAAACCTCTTCAGCACACCTGTTCACACCTGTTCACCGCTTTCACTGATCCTCCTCCAGAAGCACAAAACGAAACAGGAGCAAAAAGAAGGACTGTACATTTGGATGATATTTCCATCTATAACGTATCAAAAACGAATGAGATCTTTATCCCCAGAAAAGTTGGCAGCAGTAGCTCACATTGTCACTGTAACTTGGTAGATGGTGCCTATAAATGATGAAGCAAAGGCAAAAAATAGAGTGGGCATGAACAATTTATCAAGCAAGTGTGTGTTATCTTTTCATGGTTGTCAATTAGAACTCTGCTGGAAACCTTTATTCGCTCACCACGTAATTACTTAGTGATAAGAGACCTCCACTTAAAAATTAACACGTGACGGGTATTACATGTGAGTTATACTTAGCTGAAGGGGGGGCGGGGGGGGGAGTTGATGAAATTGATAAGAATTAAAAACAAAAGTCAGCAAAGAGCATTGGATGATGTGGTGAATTAATAAAAATAGGAGCAGGGATGTGAAGTTTTGTATATACAGGGTGGGGAAGCAAAATTTACAATGAACATTTAGTTGTTTTTTGTCAGCAGGCACTACGTCAATTGTTTTGAAACCAAACATATATTGATGTCATAATCATACCTAACACTATTATCCATACCTTTTCAGAAACTTTTGCCCGTATGAGTAATCAGGAAAGCAAACGTCAAAGAGTGTGTGATCTGCTGAATGCACTCGTTACACCAAAGGAGATTTCAAAAATAGTTGGAGTGTCCAGAAAGACTGTTTATAATGGAAAGAAGAGAATGACTATGAGCAAAACTATTACGAGAAAGTCTGGAAGATACTATTAAAGAAGAATGGGAGAAGTTGTCACCCGAATATTTGAGGGACACTTGCGCAAGTTTCAGGAAGCGTGTGAAGGCAGTTATTGAGAAAGAAGGAGGACACATAGAATAAAAACATTTTCTATTATGTAAATTTTCTTGCGGCAAATAAATTCTCATGACTTTCAATAAACTAATTGGTCATACACTGTCTTTCAATCCCTGCCTCAAAATATTGTAAATTTTGCTTCCCCACCCTGTATTTTATGGTAGTTTTATTCTACCTTATTTAGCTTTGTATATTTTATCCTTTTATCTTCTGTGGTACAAAACCAAGAGCTGGGTAACTATATTTCCTTCTATCATGTACCATTGATTGAATGACAGTAAAGCTGAATCTGAGTCTGAATAAATGTCAACAGTGACAGATGAAAACACCAGTTATGTGTGGACTGATGACTGTTATCATGCTGTCACTGCAGCCTTTCAGTTACAGGAAAAAAAAAAAAAAATTATTAACCACCAAAAGTCATCAGAAACAATGGTTATGCAATCAAGTACTAACTCCTGTGTGTATGATGTGACTAAAACAGACAGAAAAGAAAATATGGAATACTTACAAGCATTGTTTTTGTCAGTACAATACCATAGATATTGATGTAAGAACTGGAGTGATTTGGGTTATTATCAAGAAAACATGGAAAATGGCTAGATATCAGCTCTTGAAATGAAACTCTTCTGAGCTATTTTTGTTGTTATCATTATATTTGTTCAGACAAATGTACCTTTTGTTGTACCAGGCATTAAAATAAACAAGAAATTGAAGAAAATAAGGGTGGTCTAATAATTTTTTTTCCACAACTGTATGTTAGCAATTGCTTGTTTTATATGTTTTTTTTTAGTTTATGGTTGAACGTTGGTAACATTAGTCAACAGGTGGACTTCTTGAGGCTCAGGTTCTAAAGCAGGGGTGTCAAACTCACTTTAGTTCAGGGGCCACATTCAGCCCAAATTGATCTTAAGTGGGCTGGACCAGTAAAACAATAGCATAATAACCTGTAAATAATGACATTTTACATTTCCGTTTATGCATTTGGCAGATGCTTTTTTCCAAAATGACTTTTTTCTGCAATAATAAAACACACACACACACACACACACACACACACAAAAAAGGCAATACAAGCAAATCATGCATAATCAGACAGTCAAAACAGTGCATTCTGGTACATTTAAGCAAATAAATAAATAAATAACAACAACAAACAGGTCAATCACTATGGAAACAACTGAGATGTATTTACAATTCCAGGCCAGGTAACATTCACATAGTGGGAAAGAAGCTCCCATATTTTGTTAAATTTGTTGACAGAGCCATTTAGGGTGGACCTTTTTTTTTCTAACTTTATATTAAGCGTGATGTCTCTGATCCACTGATCGTGTGGTGGAGGTGATGAGTCCCTCCATTTAAAAATAATAGTATGCCTAGCTATAGTAAACATCAAAAGGCCACAACTTTTTGTAGGTTATCATTATATTTGTCCAAACAAATGTACCTTTAGTTGTGCCAGGCATTAAAACGAACAAGAAATTGAAGAAAATAAGAGTGGTCTAATAATTTTTTTCTGCGACTGTAGATTTACCATTTCATTTCACTTGATATAGAGTAAAAATTCTGCACTGTGTATATTTGGATGGAAACCTGAAAAATGCAAGCTCAAAAGAGCTTCTGTAATTGGCAAAAAAGTAGCTGAAGTATTGTCTGACACCATAGCTATTGTTTGTTTTGGTGAGTTCAGCAGTAACTCACAGCTCATTGTTTCATTGTATTTTTCCATCATCCTCACTGCCTTATGGCAAAGTTTAACAATGTATGCAGCAATAGAAATCCACTTTACTTATACAGTTGTGGAAAACATTATTTTAGACTATCAAAAACAATGGTTATGCAAACAAGTACTAACTCCTGTGTGTATCGTGACTAAAACAGACACAAAATAACCTTTTTTTTTCTCACTTTACGCAAATGTATAAAACATGCTGTTCTCATAAGAGATTGATAGTAAATGAAAAATAGGGCTTTAGCTATGATGTTAAACTACAATTGTGATCAATAGTGGATAAAAAGTTTTTATGAATGCTAATAAGTTGTGACAAAGGGACAGATATTTGTCACTTTGTTCAGTAGTCAGAATAAAAGATTGACTGGAACTAAAACACTATAAATAATGATAAATAAACTTTTATTTAACATATATACAGTTGCGGGAAAAAATTATAAGACCATCAGAAGTCATCAAAAACAATAGTTATGCAATCAAGTACTAACTCCTGTGTGTATCATGTGACTAAAACAGACAGAAAAGAAAACATGGAACACGTAAAAGTATGTTTTTGGCAGTATAATGTCATAGCTATTGATGTAAGAAGTTAACTCTTTAAAACCTGACGTGTCATCGCTGACACACCCTGCACATATGCAGTTTGGATGGCTGTAACTATTTCACTGTTTGTGTAATTGGAAAAATTCCAACGGTTTCTGAAACCTGAGATGTTGAGCTTCATAGGTTTTATTGGGTCATTATGGTAATTTCACTCATGCCTGTACTAGAAGCTGGAGAAGAAGCCGTTTTAGCAGAATTATAACACGCAGTAAATCATAAATGATTGCTAGATTTTGAAAGATCTGGAAGAAAAGTGCTCTGGAAAAATGGACAAACGGACTCACTTACAGCATATTTTCTAACATTTTAATCAAAATAAGAAAAAAAGTTCAGGTGGATCATTTAAGGCTCAGGGTTTAAAAGGGTTAAGTGATTTTGGTTATTATCAAGAAAACCATGGAAAATGGCTGTCAGATATCAGCTTTAAAATTGAACTCTTATGAGTTGTTTTTTGTTATCATTATATTTGTCCAAACAAATGTACCTTTAGTTGTACCAGGCATTAAAATGAACAAGAAATTGAAGAAAACAAGGGGTGGTCTAATAATTTTTTCCACAACTGTATGTTAGCATTTGCTTGTTTTATGTTTTTTAGTTTATGGTAGAATGTTGGTAACATTAGTCAACAGGTGGACTTTTTGAGGCTCAGGTTCTAAAGCAGGGGTGTCAAACTCTCTTTAGTTCAGGGGCCACATTCAGCCCAAACTGATCTTAAGTGGGCTGGACCAGTAAAACAATAGCATAATAACCTGTAAATAATGACATTTTACATTTCACATTTACATTTACGCATTTGGCAGACACTTTTTTCCAAAGCGACTTACAGGGGAAAACCAATCAAATCAATCAATCAATCAATCAATCAAATTTTGTTTATGTAGTGCCAGATCACAACAAAAGTTAACTCATGACACTTTACATATAGTTGGTCAAAACCAGACTCTAAGCCAATTTACAGAAACCCAACAGAATCCTCCAGGAGCAAACTTTTGTGACTGGTGACAGTGGTGAGGAAAAACTTCCCTTTAACAGCAGAAACCTCGAGCAGACCCAGACTCCTGGAAGATGGCCGTCTGCCTTGACCAGTTGGGGTTCTCCAAATTTGACAACTCCAAATGTTTTTCTCTTTGTTTTAGTGCAATCCAAATTAAATAATAAAAATATGTACATTTGCAAACTATCCGAACAAAAATGATGTGAATAACCTGAAAAAAACTGAAATTTCTTGAGAAAAATAAGTGCAATTTCAACAGTATTACACCTCAACTTACCATTTATACATGCATATTACAGATTGGATCTACAAAGGCACAAAATATTTAATAACAGGGAGAATAATGTTAAAATTTCACTTAAAAAATTTCAGGTTTTTCACATTTTATTGTTAAAGGATAGTTTGTAAATGTTAATATTTTCAAGAAAAAATTTGGAGTTGACATTACTTAGTTATAGATGTAATGTAATATTATACTTTTCACATTAAACTAAGAAATTTGGAGTCATTATTTATAGGTTATTATGCTATTATTTTTAATTGAGATCACATTGGTCTGTATGTGGAACCTGAACTAAAACGACTTTGACATCCTTGATTGTTAATATGTTAACGTGTAATTTTTGCGCTTTGCAAATTCATCCCACGGGCCAGACTGGAACCTCTGGCGGGCCGGTTTTAGCCCCGGGCCGCATGTTTGACACCTGTGTTCTAAAGGGTTAAGTGGTGACACTAACTTCTGGACTCTATACGTAAGGACATGATGAATAGCTGATCAGTCATTAGTTACACATTTTCTAGGTCAAAATATATTCACAAAAGATATTTTCATCTTCCATTACGCACATTAAGTCTTTTTCAGGAAGTCAAAGCTACTGTAAACATTTTGCAAAATTTAGGACATTTCTTTTGTACATATTGCTGTTTCCATGGACATATTCCTATTCATAAATAACCTTCTTTCAAAGCGTGCTCATATATACCACCAGACATGCTTTTCCATCTTTGTGCTTGTTATTCTTCCTCTACGACACAACAGTCCATTAGAATAAAACCCATTTTCTTTAGTATTGTTCGTCAGGGGATTGAATGGGATTGAATGAATGCGCTGTGGTCTCTAATGAAAAGACGAAGGCTAATATAAAAAGACATGAGTGGCTGCACTTCATAGATGCAACTCTTGACCTACTTCTCAATCATAGAAGAACTTGTTGCTTGTTTTTCAGTTTGTAGGATCTATCAAAAACAAAGACAGCAGGAGGAAAGAAAACGGAATGTCCAAAAAACCCCACAAAATTAACCCTTTCATGCATGAATTATGAGAACCTTAGTCAATATTTTTTTTCTTGGGTGTATTTATTCCTATTTAGGCATGAAAAAGCAATGCAACTGATTTTTTTTTCTTATGAACTTATTTTTCATGGAGTTACAAAAATGTCCACTCAGCTGGACACCATGTTTTTAATTTTTGAGGCAAAGAAACATGTATTTAAAACTCATCAGAAAGTGATATACTGTGAGAAAACTATGAAATAAAAACATTTTTAATGCTGCTAATTTGATGTTTTCTCACATTTGAGCATACTAAAATACTAGTTATAACTCATTTCATGAAGATAATATCCTCCCGAGACCCAGGAAATTGACAATTTTAGCTTTTTTTACACTAAAAAATGGTCTTGATCGGAAACTGCATAATGCAACAGTTTTTTCAGATACATTTTTAAAATCACTTTTATTAATTGATTGATTTTTTAATGGAATGTCCTTTGCAATGGACAGCATTTAAGTTAAACTGTCAAATTTTTGTCCCCTATAGAGGACAAAATGCATTGCTGGGTCTCAGGAGGATATGCCAAAAACAAAACAAATTTTTTGTTTCAGAAAACAGTTAATTACAGACTAATAACAATTAGCAATTGATTTACTCTAAAACATGTTAGTGCAGATCAGGTTTATCAAGAGCAGCAAAGTTACAATAATCGTATGAGTGTCAGTGTATGAGATGATGCATGAGCGTCCACTGTGTCGGCTGATATGGAACTGAAACAACAAAACCCATGAACATAGAGAACAGCTGGAGAATAACTGTCCACTGGAGTGACCATCAATTGTGGACTCCCCAGGATCCAGGAAATCACACAGGTGCATTATTTTTCTTATACAAAGGCAGTTTTTTCTCAGTTTGGCAAAGTTAATTGTGAAATGGTTATTTAATTGTGAAAAATACAAAAGAGTTCTCTCCCCTGACAAATTTGCCTTCCGTCTCATGGCATTTAATCTTCCGCTCTTTTCTCGCTTATTTGTTTCCATACTGAAACCTTTCCTGAAGCCCGTTTTTCTATTCTGATTAATTTCATGACTATCAGGCAGCAGTTAAAACCGCATGTCTAATTACAGCATTGTGCCTGTGGAATCTTTTCAGTAATTGCCCCGTTGCTCCGCAGTTTAAGTAGTGTATCTAGGTCAGAGTAGCGATGAACCCTGGGGTACAGTAGGCTGGATGGTTCCAGGGCCTGTGAGCGTTTTTTTTTTTTTTTTTTCTGATCATACTGCGATTCCCCTGATCTTTACGCCTCTCTATCTCCACTTCTCCACACTGCGGTCGATAGGAGCGTCTCTAATACGCGCTCATGTTAAAAACCATGCAGGGCAATCAGCTACAAAGCCCCACGCCGAGCTGGAGATGTGTAAAACAAAACATGATCATTCTTCTCCTCTAGGGATGTGCTACAGGCTCCGACCAATATATGTTTACTCGTATTTTAGCAGCTTTAAAATAGTTCAATATGTTGGATCTGTGTTTGCACTGATGGTGTGACAGTATCATCAAACCAACATAAGAAAAATAGCATGAAAATAACAACATGAACTTACTGGAAAAATCTGAAATATTTTTCTGCAAAACAATATTTTGTTTTTTTTTCTTCCTCTCTGAGCCTTAGGGTTGTTGGGTCAGTTAACCCTTTATAGTACACTCATATAAGTACTCTGAAATACAAAATTTCAACCTTAGTGTGTTAGTGGAGGACCTAACAAGACTAATACTTCTGTGAATTTTTTTTTTTTTTTTTTTATTGTTATGTAGAAAATCAAGGTCAATGAAGTTACCATATTTGGTTCCTTACCCATAAGGGGCAAGAAAAGAGGTCCAAGATGGAAATATAAAAAATACAAGAAAAACACATGTAAGGTGAAAGGAACCTGTATTTTAGGGGGTGGGGATTTCCCTGTGACATCCCACCCCCTAAAATACATGGGGGACTTCTCTGTGATGTACCTCTCTCTCTCTCTCTCTCTCTCTCTCTCTCTCTCTCTCTCTCTCTCTCTCTCTCTCTCTCTCTCTCTCTCTCTCTCTCTCTCTCTCTCTATCTCTCTCTCTCTCTCTCTCTCTCGGTCAAAAATGTGTAAGTATAGTACGCCAAATGCAAAAACTAGTGTGACATGCAACACCAGACAAAACAGTCAGAAAAAAATCAAAAACTCAATTCATGAAATATTTTTCAAAGTCTGGAAATTTATCTTCAGCTATAAAATATAGGAATCATTAATGTAACAAAAAAAAAGACAAATCTTGTTCTTTCCTGCACTACTAGATGTCCAGAAGTCTGACATCGGATTTAATAGTGTCAGTAAAAGACGATACATAAACCCTCCAGGTTAAAGTGGACGAACCCTGTTTACAGGTTCTACAGACTCCAAAAAGACCCTATTACCAGACTTAAACACACTTCCTGGTCTGTAAACAGTCACTCTAGCAGTTACAATGATGATGTTGTACTCCCGACCCCTGCACAAACTACAGGTAAGGACATGAGAATGTGCCAGTGTTACATAATGAACCTTTAATGAGTTATAGGTATGGCACATATTAAATGCTCCATCACACAGCTTCGTACCAGTGTTATGAGTTTATACTCGTCTCCCACTCTCCCCTCATGGGACCAGGTGTGAAGAGTGGTAAATTGAAAGGTCCCAGGCAATCATCCAGGAGCTGCACTCGGCTCAGTCAGCTGGGGAATTCACTGTGGGCCAGGATGAAGCACCGCCAGCCTAACTAATATAACTCAGCCTGCCAGGCCTCTACCGTGGCCGTAAGCCCCCCCGCCCCAACCCCCCACCCCCCCCTGCTGCTCCAGTTCATAACAAAATGTGATTGACTGCGTGAGTCAAGCAGCTGCCGCATGCGTCTGTCCTGCATGTGTCCATCATTTCAGCTCACTGTGATCAGGAACGAAATGAACAATAGAGGCTGAAGTTGTTAGGCAAGGGATTTTGGTGAATCATCTTTGTCTGTGTCTGCTTTTTTTTGCAGCCGATGCAGAAGAAATTTAGGTTAGGGAGAAAGTTGCTGATACACGGCCACAGATCATTTTCACATTCATGTCCTAAAACAGGAGTGTCAAATTCATTTTGGTTTAGGAGCCATATTTAGCCCAATTGGATCTCAAGCTGGCCAGACCAGTAAAATAACAACTTAATAACCTATAAATAATGACAAATCCAAGTTTTTCTTTTTTTTCCCCAATTAAATATGAAATATTTACATTTTACAAAAAAGATGTGAATAACCTGAAAAAACAGAAATTTCATTAGGAAAATTAGTGCAATTTTAACAATATTATGCCTCGACTTCTTATTTATACATGTACATTAGACACAGTGTTACATAAAAATTTGGTAACAGGCAGAATATTGTTAAAATTTTGGATGATATTACATCAATATTACAATATTTCATCTCTTATTAATAACACAACTGCAGACCCCAGTGGATCCATAAATTCACAAAACATTTAGTAACAGGCAGAATTTTGTTAAAATTCATGTTCATCTTTGTTTTTATTTATGTATTTATTTGCATTTTATTGTGAAAGAATAGTTTGGGGGTTTTTTTTCAATGTAAACATTTTCATTGTGTAATGTTGTTTTTCACTTAAATTTTTTCCACATAATTTTTCACAAAGAAAATTTATAGTTGTCATTATTTATGGGTTATTGTGTTGTTATTTTTACTGGAGATCACATTGGTCTGTATGTGGAACCTGAACCAAAATGATTTGGACAACCTTGACTGTTCAGGTTCATTTTTGCACTTTCATCCTGCAGGGCCAGAATGGAACCTTTGGCGGGCCAGATTTGGCCCCCAAGCCACATGTTAGACACCTGTGTCCTAAAACATTAACACTTCGAGTCTGATTTTTTTTCTCTAAATTCACAAAATGTGTACAAAATAAATACCATTGTAGGAGCTACGCAGTTAAAACATTAGACATAGTTTGATGACAGTGTGAGACTGACTGAGTAATATTTATATTACATATATTTAACCCATAAAGACCCAGTGCTTCTTCAGTGGCAGTTCCCAAATAATTTTTTCTGTCTATTTATTCATTCTTGATTGATTTGTCATCATTTATTATATTATCCTCTATATTTTGTGTTTTTTCCAGTATAAATCATGTATTTTCCTATATTTAATTCACTGATCATGTAGATGATCATAAAAGCTCAGATTAAAGTTGTGTTTTATTATATTAGAAACAGAGAAAACTGAAGTAAAAGTGACTTTTTAAACAAAATATATCGTTACTTGAACATAAAACAAGCATCTCCATCTACTGTCATTGATCCCACTACATTGGTTTTACTGTTGAATCAATGTTGTAGAAGATGACTGTGTTTCCATGTTCACCACGGAGCCTCTGAACATCCAAATGGGTCATATCTGATGACCATGAAAAGACGAGAAACTGTATTTTACACCAATTATTTACATGTATTGATAGGATTAGTGGATCAACAGGTGTTAAACAGTTTAGATCAGTAGATGCTTTTGGTCACCAGTGGCTATATGGGTTTTTATGGATTAATGAGGTGAAAAACACCTTTCACTTTCTTGGTTTTTGTACCGCTCACTTCATTCTAGTAAAAATCTATAAGTAATACTAGCTAACTTAATGTTAAATAATAATGCTAAGATCATCTGTTGGCTACATCCATGATAGATCAGTTTTCTTATCCTCTATAGCAGCACTGACCTCTATGACTATTGTTAACAGCAACTACCATCAGTTATGAAAGGGGAGTTAGCAAACGAACGCTTAACAGACCCCAACTCAAACTTCATCTAAGCCAGTGGTTCTTAATCTTTTTGTATCAAGCCCCCTTTTAGAAGAAGAAAAATTTCCAGGCCCCTCTTCACCACAACAACATTGTAACAGTGGTGCAATTATACCTTTTTATTGTAAGAAACATCAATATCATAACAATAGTTTTTTTGCTTTTCCTTGAAAAATTTGTAGTGCAAATTAAAAATAACTTAGATTTTTGCTTGAACAATACAAATAAACTCAACCAGACTGCTCCGTGAAACAATACCCCACCCCCCCCAAAAAAATTGGAAATGCGCAATTATCTTGCAACTATGACAGTAAAGTTACTTTTTTTTAGAACAACAAACCCATTTTTATAAACAAAGTTGAACATGTTTAACAATATCAGTGGCTGCAATGAGCCTGTTTCCATTGCACATCTCAGAACATTAAAGTGCAAACTGTACAAAAACACATTTCACATTTTTCTTGTCCATTCTCCAAACCTAACTCTTTGTCTAGTCTAGGGACAGATCAACCATGGCAGTAGATTTGTTTGTTGTACATCCCTAAAATGAGTCCAGGGTGCTCCAACACTAAAACATTATTTCCACCTGCTACATGTTCTAACCTGAAGAAAAATTAAAAAAAACCCCATAGTTTGTGAAGCACTGACGTAAGCACACAGCATATGTCCAGTTTTACATAGAGAATATTTAACATTCAGTGAGTCTACTTATTTAATGGTTTATTAGCTTTTGAAGTGAAGTTATTGAACACTAAGCAACCATAACATTCTGACCACTGACAGGAGAAGAGCTACTAATACTGATTTTTTCATTACAATGGGACCTTTCACTGGGTCGGAAGCACTAAAAGGAGCAACAAAAGGAACTGAGTGACTTGACAAGGGCCATATTTTAACGGTGATGACTGGGTCAGAGCATCTGCACATATGTAGGTCTTGTTGGGTGTTCTGGTCTACAGCGGTGAGTACCGACTAAAAATGGACTAAGGAAGGACAGCCTAATCTCGGGACAATGGGCTCGATGTACAGCCCCAATACTTTGTAACACGCAGCAAGCAGTAAATCTCAAAACCACAATTTATTGGGTTAATGAACAACTGCCCCAGTTTCTTTTAACTTTAAACCACCTTGGTACCAAAAAATCTCTGGTATCTTGGACAAAAGGCTGCGTGTTCTAGAGATTTTTGGACAATGGTGGCTCTGGACTACTCTATTTAGGCTGCTTACCAGAGGGGGGGGGGGGGTTGCGTAATTAAATTAACTCACAGTTATGTTTCGGATGGACGGACCAAACCAGGAGAAATGAAGAACTCACCAAAAAAGAAGGTTTGAGGTTTTTAAAAAGTTAAAACAATAGCTTGATTTATTGCTTCAGGAAAAAATAGAAAAGTTACAAAAGAATCTGGCATCAAACACACATTTCGTCACAGAGAGAAAAGGAAAAGCCCCCCCAAAAAAGAGTTTCCTTTATTACTTTTATAGTCTGTAGGACTCTTGGAGACTCCCATTATTCAATGACATCATTCGTCGTACACTTATTATTGGTTAATGATTAGTTACTAGGTAAAACATGTCAGTCACTCTATAAGCTAACTGTAAGAAAAGCGCATACTTTTGCATGTGCACAGCTCTTGCTTAACACCTGCACTATTAGGCTCAAGGTCGAGGTCAAGGTTACTTTATTTGTACCCGTAGGTAGATTTGTTTTGCAGTCTAGGTGATTGCTTTGGTATTACAACAATACATATGTTGAACATGTAGGACAGGTACTTGATCACGCTTACAGACAGGACAAAAAGTGCTCAGTATTCCACCAATCATCAGTATAGCAACATGGATAAGTAAAAGAATAAAATAAATAAGATCAAATAAATAAAAACAAGATGCAATAGAACACAATAAAAACCAGAAGAGATAAAAAACAATCCGGGATAAAAACCAGGATAAGAACATAAAATTTTAAAATTTTAAAATTTAGGCTAGCATTCTTGACCACAAAATCTCCTAGTCATAATCTGTTTTTTCTGCTCAGCTCTCTTTACCACAATTACTTTCTAAAGCTATAAAATTAGATCTTCTCGTTGCAATTGACCTTTTTTCCAAGTCAGCACAGGTAGTGTGAGTTCATCAAAATCATACACACACGAATCAAACCTTTCACTGACTGTTCAGTACAAATAAGGATACAAAATACAGTTAAAAATTAAATCAAAATATGACAACTTAGATCTGCAAAAATAAATGATTCTTCTAGCAAAAGAACTTGTAATGCAAAGATTAAGCAAGCAACTAATAACATTACATTTCCTCTTCTTCCATTTTGGTTCATGATGTACGATTTATGATGTTTATCCGACATTTTTTGGAGCAAGATTTAAAGTCACACAGTCAACTTCCATTCAACATGATCCGTACCACTACTTTCCTGAACTTCAGGTGGGTCCTTTATTTCCTGTCTTTTCATTATTGGACACACTAATTAATCCAGGTGTGTCTGCTACTTCTTGTGGTGACTACTGATTTATTAGGCACACCTGGATTAATCACTGTGTCCAATAATGAAAGACAGAAAATAAAGGACCCACCTGAAGTTCAGGAAGTAGTGGGACTGTGAATAGAGCTTCTTTAGAAGGGTTGGACAAATAAATAAAGCTTCTCTACTTCCAGGACTTCAGGAATCTGCTGCTTCACAAGGCTGTTCCGAACCATTTTCTCATCTAATTATTTACATTCTGTGGTTTCTCTAAACAGATCATATGATGGCCATTGACAAGACGTGACCAAATGGAAACAGTCTGTAACAAATTATATATTTTTCTTATGTTTAACATTGTTGGAAATCTCTGAATTGTCAACAAAACAAAGTATCAACCAATGTCATTTGATGTAAGGTCTTTTACACTGCTGCGTGGTCTGCACACTTTTCATTCCAGTACAACTACACGGATCAAAAGCCAGCAGATGAATCAGCAATTTTAACTACACCAGTGGTCAGACAAAATGAGAATGTAAAATTACAGCTGTCAGTGCTGTTTCATCACTGATCTGCAGAACGATCAGCGATAAAGACAAAATTGGAAATGACATGCCATAACACAAAAGCAGAGCCAAAAAAAACAAAAAAAAAAAACACTTTTGCTTGAGCAGAACAAACCAAACAGTCTAAATCACAGGTGTCAAACATGCGGCCCAGGGGCCAAATCCGGCCCGTGGGATGAATTTGTGAAATGCAAAAATTACACTGAAGATATTAACAATCGGTGATGTCAAAATCATTTTAATTCAGGTTCTACATACAGACACATACAGTCCAATTAGATTTCAAGTTTGTCAGACCAGTAAAATATTATCATAATAACCTATAAATAATGACAACCCCAAATTCTCTCTTAGTTTTTTAGGTGTAAAAAAGTAAAATTACATGAAAATGTCCACATTACCAAACCATACTTTTACAAAAAATGTGAATAACCTGAACAAATATGAACGAACGAAAATGTCTTAAGAAAAGTAAAAGCAATTTGACCAATATTCCGCCTGTTACTAAATGTTTTGTGCGATTGTAATGCACATGTGTGAACAATAAACTGATAAACCAAGGCACAATATTGTTAAAATTGCATTTGTTTTTCTTAAGACAGTTCAAGTTGTTCATGTTATTCAGATTTTTAAGGAAAGTTTGTAGATGTAAACCTGATAATATAATTTTACTTTTTTCACTGTTATTATTGTACTGGTCCGGCCCACTTGAGATCAGATTGGGCTGAATGTGGCCCCTGAACTAAAATGAGTTTGACACCCCTGGTCTAAATGATGTTCCAGTATATGTTGCCCATATCATAAAATGACTCTGAATTGTTCATTTAATCTTTCATTGTATTTTGCTATGCAATACAACAAAGTTAATAAAGAAAAGTGTGAAACTACGTCACTTGTTTCCAGTAAAAAGACATTATCGCACAAATGACACAATCCCTACAAATAACCTACAAAAAGTTGTGACCTTTTCATTTTTACTAGCTAGGCGTACCATTATTTTCAAATGGAAGGACTCATCACCTCCAATGCAATCAATGGATCAGAGACAACACGCTTAATATAAAATTAGAAAAAATTAGGTCCACCTTAAATGGCTCTGTCAACAAATTTAACAAAATATGGGAGCTTCTTGTCCATTTATTTTCCACTATTTCTTTAATTTCTAGTTCATTGTAATGCCTGGTACAACTAAAGGCACATTTGTTTGGACAAATATAATGATAACAACAAAAATAGCTCATAAGAGTTTAATTTCAGAGCTGATATCTAGTCATTTTCCATGGTTTTCTTGATAATAACCAAAATCACTTCAGTTCTTACATTAATAGCTATGACATTGTAATGACAAAAACAGTGCTTTTAGGCATTCCATGTTTTCTTTGTTTGTTTTAGTCACATGATACACACAGGAGTTAGTACTTGATTGCATAAACATTGTTTTTGATGACTTTTGATGCTCTAATAATTTTTTTTTTGTGACTGTAGGTGCGCCCTAAATGGTTCTGTCAACAAATTTAACTAACATTTAGCTTTAATTTAGCTTACATTGTGATTGACCTGTTTGTTTGTTTATTTATTTAATTATGTTTTCCTTAGATGGACCAGAATGCACTGTCTTGTTATTCATGTTTTATTTGTATTGGCTTTTTTTTTTTTTTTTTGGTGTGTGGGGGGGGTATTATGTCTCATGTCAGTCTTTCTATTATGAACACATTACTTAAAATTATAAGTGTTATATTTGTTAAATGTTGGAAAGTACTATAAATGATTAAAAGCTCTCTAAATAAAGTACAATATAACTAAATTATATTATTATATTATTATTATAATATAATATAATAATAATAATAATAATAATAATAATAATGATGATAAAAGACATTGCTATACAATAGGAAATGGCAGACACAACTTGCATGAGTCCTCAATTTACCTTCTACTATTTCTATGCAAATGAATGAATGTGACAACTTCCTTATTATTGTTACACATTTCTATAGGGAAAAATCTGCTTGTAGCAAATGACAAACTGTGATTAATGCCCCTGCAAAAGATTAAATCCAGACTATGCACTGTTTGTGATGTTTTCCTGAAAAAGAGCCAGGGTTTTACAAGAGGAGAGTTACTGTGTTGCTTACTTCCAAGTTTCACACATGCAGCCTGAACTTAAAATACACATGAGACCACCCATCTTACAAGATCAGCAAAGCATCCACCGTGTCCAAACACACCAACACATTCCCTGAGCTTTCACCTTGTAGCCCAGAGAGTCTGATTGCTTTCTTGCTGTCGTCTAGACCACATAATCCCTTGCCACTCCCACCAGACTGATGGGCAATCTGGTCATGCTAGCTTCTTTACATTTTTCATTCCTCAAATTGACCTTTTTTTTTTCTTTCCTCTTGAATTGCAGGAAAATATCACACTGTGCATGATCTTTTTGCAGCCTCTGCAGAAGTACAGTACAGTTGAAGTACAGTAACTTATTACCTGGTTCTCGATTTGGAGATGCCCCAGTAGCATCAGTGTTGTAGCTTTTTTTTTTCCTTGTTGGACACCATTCTAAATGCATGGATGTCAAACAGTAATTGTAAGGAAAATAACTGTAGATTAACAATGCCATAAACTCATCTGAAAAGAAATTAGAATGGAATAAATCAGAATCAGCTTTATTGGCCAAGTATGTGAACACATACAAGGAATTTGGCTTCGGTTTTTCTTTGCTCACGACATACAGTTTCAACATGAACCCAATCACACTTCAACATAGACCTAATATAGACAAACATTCAACTAGAGACAAGTTGTTTTTTTGTTGCTTTTTTTTTTCTTTCAGAATCAGCAACAATTGGTTGAGATTTACAGTGGATTTATATTATAATATGTACAGAGTGCAAATTGGAGTTTTTATACAGTGAGTGGATGTGTACAGGATCTGGTCTATTAAAAATATATGTTTATCTATATATTATTTGCAGTGGGCTTTATATTGTAATATGTACAAAGTGCATAAAAACAATAATAATAATAATAATAATAATAATAATAATAATAATAATAAAAATAAAAAAGCAATCAAGGATAATTTTCAGTTTATTGAGTTTGCTAATCACTTTTTCTCTCATCATCATGAGAGCAATACAGTACTTCTTGCAGTGCAATATTGTCCAAATAATACTTCAGATGATATTTACAACACTTTCACTTGTAACAGACAGGCAGAGCGTTGGTAAGTAACCAACAAAAGTCAGGACACCTATAGGAATTTAGCAGCTTTCACGGCTTAATTCTCTTCCACTGCAGCAGAAAAGCTGTAAGCCATTATTTGTTCCCTGAAAAAACACTGTTTTTATATACTTTTATCCTCTGACAGGCTTACCTTTTCTTCATTATAAAATTCTTCCGTCTGAAATAGGCAGTGTTAAAAAAAATCTTTTCAATCTCTAAACCTATGGCCTTGGTCTTTCTTTTAGTAATTTATAAAAGAGCTACTGGAAAAAAATAGTCCTTATATCATAAAACCCACAAAAAGTTAAATCCAACCCTACAATTCAAGTTAATCACAGAGTTCAAGAGTTTAAGAGAGGACGTTAGCTGTGTTTCCATCACAAAGAGCTTCATGGTCGTTTCTTTACAGAAGTCAGAGCTGGTCATGAGGCAACTTTTCATCCAATTGTTCACAACTTCAGTCTTCAGACAAATGGTAGGTTTATTTAGTGGTGACTTCTATACGAGTACCTTATTGTTTTCCACTGCACATTTTAAAAGAAGTAGTGTTTGGTAAAATTGAAAACTGGTTGTCTGCCCAGTAAATAAGCATTTATGTAGTTTAACACTTCAGTCCAGCCCTAGTTATTATGTTATTGCCGTTTTATACAACACCTAAAGCTGCAGGATCCAAAATCAGGGGGAAGAACGCTAGAATTAGAAAATACACACCGTCCTTCTGCAGCTATTACCTCTTAGTCATAATTAACAGTAAATTTGTTATTTTACTTTATTTACTTTATTAGGGACCATGTACACTTTAAATATAAATGTTGCCATTTGATGCATTGTACCAGAGTTAGCCTTTAGCTAATTTACATCTGTCGTCCAAAGAAAAGACATACAGACAGATAACACATAATCTGGGGCACCGCTAGCTATTGTGGGCCCCATGAAAGCTACAAGTTGTGGGCTCTACAGTACCTTGTTGATTTGTCAGCACGGGGGGGTGAGGTTATATACGCGGGGGTGCGGTCTATAAATAACTAACGCTGGCGTGAAGCGCAAATGAAACTTAACATGCTTTCAATGTCCAACTCTCGGCTTCTATGGCTCTCTTGTTCGGTGGACCTTATACGAAATTTTCACAAATTCTAACCTGTATCCACTGGACCACCTCCACTGCTCTATGGGCCCCCCACAAATGCTGGGCCCCATGAATTTGTCATGTTTACCCCCCCTTTATGGTGCCCCAGCACATAGTACTTACAAATACCTCCTCCACTCTCACACACACACATTTTGTCAGCACCGTAAGAGAAGACAAAAAAGTTAAATACAGAGTTAAGTCAGTGATTGCAGATCTGAGTGGATTTCAGATAAGTTTTTAGTTGGGATTTGAAACCACTTATAGAACTGCAGCTCCTTATGTCATCTGTTATTACATTCCACTGTGTAGTGGCTTTGAAAGAAAAAGCAGATTGCCTAAAGATTGTGTGGCAAAAAGGTTGATTATAGTTATAAAATGAAGTTTTTCTGGTGGATTTTATAGAACTAGCACGGCGATAGCAGATAAAGTCCAGTAGACATGCAGGGGCCAGGCCGTTTAAGATCTTCTACACAAGGCTCAAGTTGGAGAAGAGTCTAAAATTTTCAAAGCTTAGTTGATTATTTTTTCTCTAGAATCTTACAATGATGGAACTGTAATGGCTTTTTATTAAAGATTTTTTTAATAGCTATAGCGGGGTACACACATAAGGATTTTTTAAATCCTAAGAGATTCCAGAGATCTGTATTTGAGGTCTTATTCCAGAAACTTTAGCACTTAGAACTCATGAAAGTAGGCTGGTGAGTCTAATACATGTCTTATAACTAGACCTGGAAAAGTGTTGATTGTCCACCATTGAACTCTCATCCTGCATAGCAATTGAAAGGCTCATGTACACAATTAAATGGAAAACTCATATCTTCCACAAGATATGAAATTCATTTCTTAAATTTTAGAATCAAGGCCTGATATCTCATCATTGTAACTTACAAAGTGAGACCATATCCCCCCATTTTTTTTATCATTTGTAAATGATACGAAAATGTTGACAGAAAATATAACTAATAGTGACTTGAATACCTGTCAATTATTATTTGTTATTATTTTCATTTTGTGGTCCGGGGGGGCTTGTGTTTTGGGAGTTTATGCTCAGGGGAGACTCACACAATGTTACCGATTCATGTCAGAAAAGATATATAATGTGTTAAAAATTCAGTAAAGATATGTGTTAACCCTTTCATGCATAGTGGTCACTACAGTGGACAGTTATTGTATTTTCAAGGATTTAGTTGTTTTAGTTCCATATCAGCCAACACAGTGGAAGCTTATGCATCATCTCATACACTGCAATTCATACCATTACTGTAACTTTGCTGTTCTTGATAAACCTGATCTGCACTAACATGTTTGAGTGTAAATCAGGCGGTTGTTATTGTTGTTAGACTGTCATTAATATAATTTTTTTTTTTTTTTTTGCATATAATCTCCATAAAGTGAGTATGTTTAAAATGTGACAAAACATCAGAATTAACAACATTTAAGAAATAATTTCATAGTTTTCGCACAGTGTATCAGTAGATACATGTTTCTTTGCTTCAAAAATTAAACGTGTGGTGTCCAGCTGAGTGGACATTTTTGCAACTTCATGAAAATAGGTCGATAAGAATTTGTTTTTGTTTTTTTCATTATTATTTTTTTTTTATGTATTTTTTAAATTTTTTAAAAATTATTTTTATTTTATTTTATTTTTAAAAATTTATTTTTCAGAAGAAAATTTTCAATCGCATTGTTTTTTTTCATGCCTGAAGAAGAATAAAAACACTCAGGAAAAAATTTTGATGAAGGTTCTCATAATTCATGCATGAAAGGGTTAAAGAAAAAATCTGAAGAGATTTTTTATCTGTTACACACCCCACACATGAAGATAAAAAATCAAGCATTCAACAGTTTTGATCGTACTGTGTGGTGTGCTCTGATAATCTCACCACAGCACACCACACATGTAACAATTCTATCCCACCACCGATTTAGAATCTAGTCCTCCAAGCCAGAAATCTCACGAAGAAGAAGAAACATAGCAACAACTGGAAAACACAACAGAGATGTTGAACAGACATTCTCAGGCTTCCCACGGCTCCATGAGCTGGTCTCCATTTCGTGAGGTATGCTTTAGTCCGGCCATGCTTGTTTTTATTTACGCCTGCTTCCCGGTTCCTCAGTCAGCTCACTTCTTGATTGGCTACATTCTGTTCACGTTACAATTCACAAAGTCATGACTCAGGAGTCGTCAGCTTTCCCCACACATGTTAAGATTGTTGGCCCTGACCAGTTTCGGAGCCGCTTACTGGACAAATTCAGTCTTAACACACCTCAGACCACAGGATAATCTTATAGGATAATCTTATAAGACATAAGATAATCTGCCGTTTGCTGTCCTTGGTTGGGAAGAGGGCAAATCAGGACAAAAACAGCCCCGATTATCTTTAAGTGTGTACCCTGCTTTATTTATATAGGGATTCTACAGGTCTAATAGCAGATTCACTGGCCTGACCCCAACAAGTAGTAGGAGATATGTGAAAATATTAAGAATATTTTGGCAACATTAACAGGGAGGGTCGATCTGATCTAAAAGTCTGAAATTTGCCAAATTGTATTTAAAAGTATATAAATATTAAAATGGATGACCTGATGTTCATTTTATCCTGTTATGGAAAAGTTAAAGCATATTTACCAGCTTCTGTTGATCCCTGGAGCAGTAGAGTCATATGTGACAGAATCTTAATACTAGTTGGTAGTTACAGCTGTCAATCACATATTTAACCCCCTCCTACCTACCTGAAAGCACCTGCAATTTCCCCAAACATCATGACATATTTTTCCAGCCAAAAAACAGATTCAAGAAACACATATAGAACTGAATTAGATAATATGAGGTAATAATGGAAGTTTTTTCACGTTGCCGCTTAAAGATTTTCAGCTTTAGGATAAAATCAGATGGATTTTACATATAAGTGATAAACAGCTGCTGTGTGTTGTGGGTTTCCTGTCTGCTAGGTGTGACAGACCTCTGTGTCTTGTGTGTTTAATAAGATGAAGGATGATTGTGTGTGCAACACTTTGACCTGCCCCCCGTCATGTGACTGACACCAACTCCACACACAGTATACGTGTTTACATCCATCAGTTTCCCTTCGCGTTCTTACATACTGTTGTCAGTCACGTCTGTGTGTCCTGAGCTGACACACTAACTCTTAATCCCCCCGACTCGATCTGCTTTTTTCTTTTCTCGCTGAAACACTCTTATCAGGGACCTGTCCTGCCAGGATGGATCCCAGGCCATTTCTCCAGCACACCACATGCCTGATATGCAGCAGCGCTTCATTAACCCAAGAGATTTCAGACCAGATACAAACTTTCAGCCTCTCTGACAGATGAGTCACGGAGGCAGCACCGGACACAGTGTCAGCCTACTTATGTAGTGTCAGAATGAAGATCGACTGATGTGGGTTTTGAGGTCAGATAACATTTCATCATTTGAAGCTATTGGCTAAGAAGGCTTCGGTATTCACCCGACATTTATATTCTTGTAAGGAAAGAAGAAAGAAAAAAAAAGCCTCCGTTTCCACATGGTTTTGAGTGATGATAACAGTGTGAGAAATATTTCAGAAAAAAGAAAAAAAAAAAAAACACAAAATGAGCATTAGATGGTAAGTGGTGCTACATAAGAAGACTACTGTTAGCACAGTGTGTGATAGTTGATATCAAACTCCTCACTAAACGAAACAGTGCTCATTAACAGAGATTCACAGCTTTTATCTTGAGGAGCAGGTCTGGATCAGACTGAAGAAGTCAGCTGAATACTTATTACAGAGGTCTGCTTGTCATTAATCTCTCTTTAGGAGGTTGTAACCTGTGTTTTTATTAAATCCCCTCTGCTTTTGCAGAAAAGATGCGCTTTTTAAAAGATTGATGTTACAGGTTCAACATTGAAGAACACTTAACCTTTTCAAAAGTAATAATGTAAAATTATAAAAACACATCATGAATCTTATTTTCAGAAGGAGAACTTTTGGAAGGTAGATAAATCCCTTTGGGGCACTGTGTATAAATTAGATTTACTACTGCTCCAAATGTTATCCTCTCTATGAAACTGTCTCTCAGAACCGTCTATGTCTATTCATGCCCACACAATTTTCTAAAAAATTATTTTGCATTTCTTTCATCCTTTACATAACTACATTAACTTAAGAAAAATCAAGGACAGTTCCATTTAAACCTGTGCACATGTACATAAAATGGCCGTCTCCACAGACAAGCACATTTCTTTCCTTCCGTTGGGTTTAGGGCTATCCACTGTCAAACTGAAACGATTGAAGGCTCTCTTGCTGACATTTTGAGGTCTATAGACATTCATGTGTCCATATTTTCTGCAGATTATGCCTGAGGGAACCCAGAAGCTCATGTCATAATGACATTTAATATGGATTTTCCAGGGGAAGCCCCTGCTCATATGACAAAACAAGGTCAGAAAGTAGTGTGCACAAAGAATCCCATCCATCCATCCATCCATCTGACCACCAATCCATCCATCCATCCATCCTCCATCCATCCAGCCATCCATCTGTCATCTGTCTGCCCACTTGTCCATCCATCCATCCGTCTGCCCATTTGTCCGTCCGTCCATCCATCCATCCGTCATCTGTCCGACCATCCATCCATCCATCATCCATCCATCGTCGTCTGTCCGACCATCCATCCATCCATCCGTCATCCGTCCGTCCATCTATCCATCCATCCATCCATCCATCCGTCATCCTTCCGACCATCAATCCATTCATCCATCCATACAAAGGCTTTCCCAGACCTAGAGGTCTAATCCCTCCTGCTCTCCTTCCACTTGTACACGCCAAAAACACCTCACCCTGGAGGCATCCAACCAGATGTCTGAACCACTTCAACTCCATGTGGGGGACCAGCAGCTCCACTCTGAGCTCCTCCTGGATGATCAAACTCCTCATCGTATCTCTAAGGGAAAGATCTGCAATCTGCTACTTGTATCCACAATCATCTCCTTCCCAACCCACAGTTCATTTTTTATTCAGAGTTTAATGTAAACGTATATGAATAGAGCTTTAGTTGATGCGATGGATGTGTTCACTTTGAATTGAAAACACCCACAACAACCATTTTGCAAATTTTCAGTCATACATTATCCAGCTCCATCACCGTTGTCCAAAAATAGTCACTTATATTTCCAAAATCAAGACAATAAAAGGAACATCTGCATTTACTTGTCTTATATTTAAAAAACAGGTAAATGTAGGTTAATTCTCCGGCAGTGCCCTTGACCAGGGTGCCGATGAAGATCGGAGTTGATCCCCAAGGACCTTCATAACAGCTCACTGTTCCTAATTATGCTATGTGCTAACACTATGGTAGGAACTGTGTGTGTGTATTAGGATGGGTCAAATTCAGTGACTGAATTTCCCACAGAGATAATAAAGCAAGGTGATATTTAACCTTTTTTATCCTGGTAGACTAAGCCCTAGCGTTAGCATTATCAGCATTCAGGGACCAACTCCAGAACTTCATCAGTCCATGATCAAGGACACTGACAGAAGAATTAACCTACATGTACCTTGTACCTGGGAAACTAGAGGACGTTGAGGATACCCCTGGGATGTGAGGAAGACTGGCAAATTTCACATAAAAATCCCCATTGAATTGGGAACAAACTATAAACCTTCTAGGTTGTGAGGTGTAAGAGCAGAATACTACAACACCACAACATGAAGGCATGATAGGTTTGATGAAGGCTTGATCCTGGAGGATTCTGTTGAGTTTCTGTAAACTGGCCTTAGAGTGTGATTTCAACCGGCTTGATTTGTAAAGTGTCATGAGATAACTTTTGTTATGAGTTGGCGCTATATAAATACAATTTGATTGATTGATAGACCTTTATAATGTGATCTACAGCACGGGTGCCCAAATCGTTCCTCGCGAGCTACGATCCTGCATATTTTAGATGTTTCCCTCTTCAAACACACCTGACGGTCATTATCAGCTTCTGCAGAGCTTGATGATAGGCTTATCATTGAATCAGGTGTGTTGAAAGAGGGATACATCTAAAACGTGCAGGATAATAGCCCTTAAAGGACCAGGTTTGGGCACCCCTGATCTATGGCATGGATATCAAACTCATTTTAATTCAGGGTCCACATACAGCCTGATTAGATCTTAAGTGGGCCAGACCAGTAAAATTATAACTGCTTTAGTGCAAAAAAAAAAAGTAAAATTATGTTGTGGAAATGTTTGGATGTACAAAATCAGGGCAATTTTAACAATGTTATTCTTCAGTTTATCATTTACCAGTGGCGGCTGCTCGTCTTTCAGAAGGGGAAGCTCATTGTCGGCTTACATTAAAAAAAATGGTCAGGTTATTTAAACATAAATTCTGCCCTCCGTTCCTTTTTAGGAAAATGTTCAGTGACCTTATCGTACCAAGTAAACAAGAAAACGCTGAAATTATGTTAAACAAGGATGTACAATGTGTGTTTTTTTTACAGTGCAAGAAATGAACAAGTAATTTCGTAGTGGTTTCTCTCTTGATTTCACAGCAGAATGCGCTACAGTATTAAACTGAACTGGTGTCAGTGAAGGAGTAGATCTCAAAATAGCTGCCAATCCACGGGATTCAGCTTTCGACTGATCCTCCAATCAGCACGTGGAAGCCCGGTGTCCAGCCCGGCCCGAGCTCCACCCACAGCTCCATTCACCCCCGAGACACATGGCGTTCTCGGGGTGGTGGACAACATCATGGCATTTATCCAATTACCATCCAGTTTGAGGCATGAAAAAAACTGCTCAATGAAGTCACCATGGAAGTGCATGGACCGCTGAGCGTCCAAATGCATTGACCATAGATCGGATGAGAAAACAGTGCAACTGGAATGTATGAGAAGTGAACAACATCGAGTCCTCTGATTTGTGATAAAGCTGATTCTGAACGAACTCGTCTTTGAGATGAAACGTGTTCTACACATTTGAGTCAATGAAATATCAACACAACGTACATATTTAACCATTTAATTTTCGTAATTTTATGGAAACCAAGCTTCCCTTGCAGTCTATGAGAATCGCCACTGTCAATTTACACATGTGCATTATAACTTACAGATCACAGTGGATCTACAAAGACACAAAACATTTAGTAACAAGCATCTTGGAAGTGAAAAATATGTTATTTAATTATATTTCTTCTGTGTAATTTTTGCATTCTGATGGACCGGATTGGACCCTATGATGGGCAGGTTTTGTCATGCTTAACACCCTGGTCTATGGTCTCTAAAGTCAACTCAACTTTCCCTAAAACGTCATATAAACTTGTAGCACTTTGTTTTCTGTCGTCTCATGTACAGTGTGAAGGATGATTTTAACTGAACTTCATTTATATTCTAGGAGAATATGACTATTGCCTGTTATGGAAAGTACATCATATGTATTCTTCGGGTATATCTGCTTTTCGGGCTAGAAAATACCATGTGCCAGGTCCCTCTAGTTAGTTTGGTTAACTGTCAGCTATTGCATCTTGGAAAGTGTCTTATCAGTGTCAAAACCCACTTTTTATCCCAGCTCCTGTCAAAAACCACAGATTTCTCTGGAGCTCTGTGAAAATCTTTCTTCTTTTGGAAGTGAATGGACATTTCTGATTGCACCACACTCATATCAGCCTGTCCTTTGAGAGACACCAGTGCCATCTTCATTATGCTGATATTTCAGAGCTTAAGAGGAGCTTAGCTGCTGATGAGCGAACCCGTCAAGATCCAACAAGGTGTTTCTTCTTGTCACAGCTGGCTTGTACTATTAAGTATCTCTGTGAAGACTTAACATTTTCTCAATTCTCTTCTTTAACCCTTTATCGGGCAAGTGACTATTTTTGGGCATTTCCACACATGTTACAAGACAGTGACAGCAACAGTTACAGTGAGGACAGTGAGTTAACAATCTCAGGTCCAATGTGGTCTACAGGGTCTGTAAGGTCCACCTCTGCATGAACAGTGAGTGTACCTGCTTTGTTAGGTACCATGAAGTAATGGTACTAATGTAAGGAATGATGTTCAAAGGGAGAATGTGGATGTGGACAGGTGTCTGGATCATTATGTTGTTCTAAAGTTCTAAAAGTGATGTTCTAAAATGCATTATTTTTACCTCCACCAAGGAACGGCAGAGGTTACTGTACTTTCCGGACTATAAGCCGCACTCACCCCATCTCCAACGTCTCACCATTGCTTCATTGATCCCAAGCTTATGTGCAGCAGTTCTATTTCCTTCTTCGTCAGCCCAATCGATCGTTAGCCGAGAAAACATAAATTAACCACATCATTTTAGAAAAAAGTAGCGGCTTATAGACTGGAAATTATGATATGTTTCATTGGGGTTTGTCTGTTTGTTTGTTTGTCTGTTAGCAAGATAACTCAAAAAGTTATGGACAGATTTTGATGAAATTTTCAGGAAATGTTGATACTGGCACAAGGAACAAATGATTAAATTGTGGTGATCAGGGGCGTGCTTTTCTAGTTTTATATGTACTTATTGGATTTATTTATTTAATTATTTATTTTGCCACATACGGACAAGGAACCAAATACAGTAACTTCATGGACCTTGATTTTCTACATTCAGTCATTCATTCATTTTCTGAATCCGCTTTATCCTCACTAGGGTCATGGAGGTCGCTGGAGCCTATCCCAGCTAGTTACGGGCAAAGGCGGGGCACACCCTGGACATGTCCCCAGTTCATGGCAGGGCTGATACATAGAGACAAACAATCACTCTCACATTCACACCTATGGACAATTTAGATTAACTAATTAACCTATCACTGCACGTCTTTGGATGGTGGGAGGAAGCCGGAGTACCTGGAGAGAACCCACACAGACACGGGGAGAACATGCAAACTCCACAGAGAAAGATCCCACCCTAATTGACTGGTGTTGGAATCCAACCCAGGACCTTCTCGCTACATGTCAACAAAAATTTTTGAAAAATGTCCCAAAAGAAATAAAGTCTTTTTATGTCCTCCAATAACACACTATGGTTGAAATTTAGAATTTCAGAGTATTTCTATGAGTGCCGTATAAAGGGTTAAGAGCCCAGAAAACCAGCTTTTCCCATAGTTCCTGCTCCTGTCCGGTGTCCGTACGCAGCTCTGTCCACACTTCGTACACTATCGTCCACTCCCATCAGTCTATCAGTTCGACTCCTCTGTTGTCCTCTGTGACACCGTGTCTCACCCACCTTTGTAATTCAGGGTGACTTACAACCCAGCATATTATCTTCCCTGAAAGCCGTCTGGAGCCACTTTGTTTATTTCCAGGTGAGACGCTGTGTCTTTGCAAGGGTTGTGACAGTGAAATGAGACATACTTCTTCACTGTCCTTGTTTGACAATGTGCAGACAGCCTCCACAAAACTGGGAGGTGATGTGAATGAGTCACAACAAAAGACATTTAGACAAAGATATGTAAGCGGGAGGGTTACAGGATGCTAGTGGATGGTAAATGTTACTGCTTATGCAAAGTTATGTGAAGATATGAAAAATATTTTAAGAGTAATTTTTTTTTTTTTTTTTTTTTTTCAAACAAACACATTTCATAATATGAGCTCCAGTCACATGAAAGGCTTCAAGCTTGGAATAATGAGCAACAACCAATGCAAACTGCCCACAGCCTTAGTAGAAATTACATTGCATTATGGGAAAATTTGGCTTTTGCTTGAGCAAAGATGTCATTAAAATAATTGTTTTGTTGGATTAACACAGTTCAAACTTAAGAAAAAAAAAGCTTTAGAAGCAAATATCCTTCTGCAGCTTTCTCCTCTTGGTCCAAATGTAAAGACCAAATATAACTAACACACACCACATTGTTCACATGATGTTTCATGCAGTTGTTGAAATGTGATGGCACGTTTTCAAGTTTCAGTGTCAAAGCAGGGAGTAGAGCATTAGAATCTGAGGGATCTGATGCAGCTGTCCATCCTATTTTTATCCCCCCAAAACAAAAACTCTAACAATTTTTGTAGAGACTTTCAAATAAATTTTTCTAATTGATTATCTCCATTTATTATAATATTCTCTTCTGCATTTTTCATTGAAAATCAATGTCTTCTGTTTCATTTACTGATCTTATTGATGTTCAGAGTACTATCACAGGTTATCAAAAAAAACTTTACTTTTTCAGCATAACTGCATAGATATTATTGGGGATTCGATGACCATTGTCCAAAGGGGTCGTATTTAATGTCACAAAAGTAGTCTTAGATGTTTAAAGCTGTGTAAGACTTTCATCACCAATTTTTCATCAAATCTGCAAAACCTGAGTCATAGCCTAAGCATTACGATTCCGTAAGTCTTCCCGTGATTACGCACCTGAATCTTCCCTCATGGTGAACAATTTCAAAGTGTACTCTCCACCATAAACACTCCATCTTTTTACAAAAAGAGCCAGTAGGTCACTCTGGCATTTTCAGAAATTTGTCACAAAGTGCACTGTGGGAAGCAGAGCTCCATGCAGCCGTAGTAGCAGCAATAACAAACATGTTGACCAAGCGAAAGCGGTTAACTGTCGAACAAATTTAATGAAGATGCTATGCTTTTATGAGATAAAATTGCTATCCCCCTGTAAGTCCAGTGGTTCCAAATACAGTGACTCATTTTATTACGTAGATTTGTACTGAAACAAAACTAAAAGTATAACTCTACATCATGTAATAGTTGATGTGACGTGTCTCATTGCAATGGAGTTATATAATTCTATTTCAGTATTTACTCTGCTTTAATATAATGGTGTCAAATCCTGTGTCATTTGCGGATGTTCAGTATAAATGAAATAACGCAATGGGAATATATGCCTCAAAATATAACATCATGAATCATTTAACCTCGACTGTATTCATGATTTCTACCTGAGTCACATCCAAACAATAATTCCCATGATCCCACACTATTCCCATCATCTACCAAAGCATCTTCTGCTAATGTTTTGACCTCTACTGCCAGTAATTACATGTGTCAAATTGATTTTCTGTATGGAATTATACACGCAGTCTATCCAAACAACAGAACTTCTTTCTCATTTGACTGCAGTCTTCTGCCATCTGCCAACTCAAATGAACTGAATTTCTATTGTGCTGCTCACAGAATTGTAGATTATCCTTCCATAAGCAAGGTCTTGATTGCTTTGGATAACCCACAGACATTATTATGTAACTGTGTCAGCTAGAAAGTACACTGAATAAATCTTTTTTTTTTTTTCAGCATTCATTCCAGCATTTTATAAAAAAAATGTTAAAGGTCACTATCATCGCTCTCAAAATTTATTTCATGAATGTGAAAATTGGCTAATTAACACAAACGGCAGCAAATAATGGGAAGTTTCTCAAAAATGTTCTGCTTTTTCTATTCAAGTGAAAGCAGATGGCATCTACCCTGATTAGCTTCTGCTGGAGGTTTTTAGTTTGATGACACCAGAAATTAAAACACATCTCAATAAAACAACGCATAAAATATTAACCAAATAATGCCATAAGAAAAACAACACTGAATGATAGATGTGGCTTTTCATGGTGAGATTACAGTCAAAAAGAACACAAGATTTCTGCAAAGTGGGGTAATGAATACTGGTAATGAAATATTAATCTAGAAAATGTGTGATGTTTATGTAGGAGGAATTGGAGCTGATTCCTAATGTCCTCAAGGCAGTTTGTTAGCAAAGTAATTTGGCTTGACTTTACTGCAGCCCATAAAGTTGGAATCATTTTGTTTTCAGACACATTCCTCTTTTTATTTATATCTATACACATCAGTAATCAGCTTTAACCAGGGGCAATGATTACACACTGGGTTCCACTTGCACTTTATCAGAATAAATCATTGTCACAATCATTTCATAAGAAGAGGAAAAGCTATTTTATTCCAACTTTACAGACAACAGTGTAGATTAGGGCGTCGTCTGCATAACATCGGACATTTATTGTGGAACCTTATAAGTATGAAGAACGGTACTAAGGACTAAAATAAATGTGATATTTTGAGAATAAATTAACAACATTTTGAGAACAAAATCATATTTCAAAAATAAAGTCAAACTATAATGAAAGAGTTGGAGTATTTCAAGAAAAAAGTCAAAAGGTTAAATGAGGAAGAGATTTTTTTTACTTAGTGGAAGTAAAAAGTGGTGTTTCTTCCTCTTACTTTTTTCATTTTTTTTATGAAAGAAACAGCAGCCAAACCACAACATTGCTGTAACTGTTCTGTTTTTTGTCCAATCCAATCCAACTTCATTTGTAAAACACTTTAAAACAACCACAGTCTACCAAATTGCTCTACAGAAAAATAAATAAAACCAAAAAAATGGCAAAATACAAGAAAAGATTAAGACATAGAACTGTAAAAAAAAAAAAAAAAATTAAATTGAAAATAAATAAATAAATGTATTTGTGATGAATACTTTTTTACTTGAGTCAACATATTTATTGTTTAAAATTACTGATAACACGTGATTTCTTTATTTTTATAGAGAAACTCAAGTTAGAAATAGAATTACACTATTATGCCTGTAATATAGTGACTTTTTTTTTAATTTAATTTGACTTTTTTCTTTATATATCCCATCACCACCCCCCCCCCCCCCCCCCCCCCCCCCATTGTTGCTGTAAAACTCCATCACATAAGATCCACATTGTTTTACTATAAATCGACCCCACTTCCACACAGTGCGCCCTCTAGAGGATGCATATGGCATCACAGAGTATTCTTCAGCATGTAAATGTTGCCAAAACCAAGAAAGTGATGATGCAACTCTGTGCTTAAATTAAATACCTTTACATTTTAAGGCGCTCCAATACCCATGAGATCTGTGATATGTTTATTTTTAAGTGTCCTTGGTGGCAGAATATAATGAATCAGCAGCCGACTACACTACATAACCATTTTATCGACAGTAAACACAATGAAACGATCACTTCAGCTGCATCTATGCTGAATTGCTGCCATAGGAGCTGCGGTATTAAAAACAGGAGCTCCTTATACTTCAGGGCCTCCGTGACTTAATGTGCTGACGGCTGCTTTTCGCTGCTGGGAACTCGGCAAAGTGTTGATTGCCACCCAGCTGCTGCTGCTTCAAGTCGTAGTGTGGAAAGGCGGTGATATGTCTGTCACATGAGTAGGCAACAACTTAGCATAAAAGCATTCCTGAGTATTTCCATTCAGTCCTCTGGGAAATAAAAAAAAAATAAAATAAAGTAGCAGTGGATGCAAAAGCAGAAAACTGATGACCTGGGGGAAAAATAACTCACAAAGTGTGACACTCCTGTCTGTTTGTGACTGTAAATCAGTCTATAAAAGGCAGAGTAGAGGCAGTGTGGATGTGAGTGGAAGGGTTGAATAATCTGATGGCCAGGTTGGCACGACACATTCCCCCTCCCAGAGGATGAAACCCATTGATTCTGACCCTATGGCCTTTCCCACTGACATTTCCACTGTGCCATCATAATATGTAGTTTCATTTTGTAAAACGTTCATGATTCATAGAGACAGAAATCCTCTTGCACTGATTCAATACTACTTTCACTACTTTCAACCAGTTTCAGTCCGACATTGATTTTTGATAAGTGTATTACTGCTATGAAATAGACTACTTTTGATACGTATAACTTTTTTTGCATTTTGTACAGGCATGATCAGAATTTATTACCCCACCTCCCGAAGTGGAGGTGAAGGGTATGTTTTTGGTTTGGATCGCTTGTTTGTTTGTTTGTTGAGTAAAGCATCTGCATCTAAAGTTTAAAGTCCATCAACAATGATTTGAGTGTTTAGTGGCCCAAATCAAGTTGTAAGAAATGCGTAGAACTGTGTTGAAATAATGCTCATACATTTGTGCACAGACTACTGATATTATTTGACAGTGGAAGCTATATTTTCAGAAATATTGGTTTGAATAGCACGTGTATGTGAAAACTTTTGCTGGTGGACGGACGTGACATTACCCATGATGATCTGGTCAGTACCAGTACTTTATTAGTAATAAACTTATATACTTACTGTTCCTAATTCTCCTCTTATTCATAAATGTTAGTATTGTGGATCTAAAACAATAACAGCTGACACAAAACACAAAATGTGGCAGTGGACGGATGTGACATGGTTGTTACAGATCCCATCATACTGATGCTCGGCAGCCATGTCACCGTTTCCACAATGATCCCTGTGCAAAAACTAGGATCAGAATTATTTATTGTATAGTTTATCATCATACTAAAGAGTAAATAACAATATAGAATTGTTATTTCTTTATAAAAATACTTATTATTAGAAAACTGTTGATTTAAAAAGTGCCGTGTGACATTCTTAATGTATGTATTGGCGTAACATAAGCAGGATGGATCAGCACCATACCCCATATTGCAACCTGTAAAATAAAACATGTATGTAGGATAGAATCTTGTAAGAAAAACTGGGGAATCTAAAAGAATAGAATATTTGTTTTTCAGGTAAATTCAGTTTAAATATAACTTGGCCATTTGAGACATGAAAATATAACATTAATTATGATGAAATTGGACATTTTTGAGCTGAAAACATAGTTCATATGATCATCAACATGTTGCAACAGAACTGAAATCCTGTAAATTTGCAGAACTCGCATTTACCAACACAAAGTTCTTTTGGAGATTCACTTACATTGATTTCTTATGCACAAGGACATTAATAAGACCGCTAAAGAAATTTTAGCCGATATATAGTCCTCCATCTGATACATATCTGATGATTTGCAACATGACTTCAGTCTGAACGACATGTTGCATTCCATCTGATTTTTATATCACTGACATGTGACAAACATCACAGTTCTAGGCTGGAGGAGGCATGATCTGGCATGATTCGTATCTTTCTATATATTTACACAGTGTGCTGCAGGTGATGTCCTGTCTTCTGCACAAATGGGTCTCTTTAGGACTGTAGACTGTTCACACAAGTCTGATAGCTGACGCATTTCAATTATAATGTGAATAACCGTGCAAAATAAATCTGACATCACCAAAAAATCTGAATTGATGATTAAAACCTGCAGTGTCAATGTAGCTTTAGGTGTTATTGCAGAGGTTCCCAAAGTGGGGTACGCATACCCCCAGTGACATTGGAAGAAGGGTACTTGAAAATTAAAAAAAAAAAAAAAATACATTAAATAAGTCATCATGTACCAAATACAAATAAATAACGAGAATTGATGCTGAAATATAAAACACAATAAATACGTTCATATAATAGCTTTAATGTTAATCATCTTGTTTAAGCTTTGGTAACATTTTACGAACATGTCTATTTTATATTATTCAAAATGAGTTTATTAGAGTAGCTAAGTAATTATTTTTGTTGGTGGAAGGTTTATTTATTAATTAATGACCAATTTATTTATTTTTCTTATAAGTGATAGAGGGTACTTTTCAGTTTAGATTTTGCACACAAAATTTACTTTAAAAAATGTGTTATTTTTATATATTACACTTAAATATAGTTGTTTGTTTACATGGTTTTGAAACCACCTTTGGCACAGGAACAAATTTTGCCAATTTTTTTCAATCAAAAATGCTGTAGCAAGAGTTGGGGGTACTTGGCTAAAAAGTATATTTAAGGGGGTATTCCTGTGTAAAAAGTTTGAGAACCACTGTGTTATTGTAATCATTTGTAAGTTCTAGTGTGTGCAGATATATTTTGTAAACTAAGGTAACGTCAATATTGGGTCATTCCATGGCAATTCTACTAATGGTCCCCACATGACCCCCTCAGAAAATTCTGAAAAAATTCACACTTGTTCACCTACCAGATTATGACGGCTTATTAGGGCCACATAAGAAAAAAAAAAACGCTTGTCACTACGAAAATAAAGTCGTTATTTAATGAGAATAAAGTCATTATTTAAAGTCGTAATTTAAAAAAAAACTCATTAATTAACGAGAATAAAGTCGTTATATTTTGAGAATAAAGTCATATAATGAGAAGTTGTACCTAATCATTGATGTAGAACTTGGAACATTTTATGAAGTTCTGCTTTCATTAGTCTATCCTCCATCAACACATTAGTCTTAGGACTTTGAAGAGAGTTTGTACACATTGGGTCTATTGTAAGAACTGAACTGATTTGTAGTAAATTGCCTCTTTTATGGAGGAGAAACTGATGAAGTGTTCAACTGTAGGACTATCAGTGGAAACACCAGAGAACTAACACAGAGGGTTTGTTGTTTCTGAACACACTGTGAGGATTCTACTGCAAGTTTATGAGTCCAACAGATGGGAAGGTTGCTGCTTCGCTTGTTGCCTTCGCCATAAAGCTGGAAACTCTGTCGAATTTTCAAAATATTACGAGTTTAATCTCATAAAAGTACGACTTCTCGTTAAATAATGACTTTATTCTCGTTAATCAACGACTTTATTCTCATTAATTAACGACTTTATTCTCGTTAAATAATGACTTTTTAAAACTACGTCTTTATTCTCGTTAAATAACGACTTTATTCTCGTGGTGACAAGTGTTTTTTTTCTTATGTGGCCCTTATACACCGTCGTACCAGATAAACAAACACATCTGAAATTTTGATGTCATATCTGTAATAGTTTAGGAGATACAGTCCTTTGAAAATGGATTTTTTTTTTTTTTTTTTAATTTTGCAAATTTGCTTTTTCGGCCAACTTTGATGACCTATATCTCCTTAGGTATTCAAGCCACACTGCTGAAACTTAGTGTCTGGGGTGAAATCCCCCTGAAAAGACCATATTTTGCATCAAAATAATTGTAGGTGCCTTCATGTTTGGTCCATGAGGCCTTGAAATCCTAATTCTTCCAAATGTCCTCTCTCTTCAGGCTTGCACTGTGCCATAATGGATGAATGTAGAGACCTCATTTTTTTGCATGGATTCTTATGGTCAAGATGCAACAATATACTGCAAAAAGACTACATTTCAATGAAAAGTGTTGCTGTGAGGCAATGAATAAAATGGGACGATTTCAATTTTTCACAAAAATACTCTTTATTTGGGCACCCAAATTACCATTTGGCCAGTTAATGAAAATTTTGAAATTTTTACCATGTCTTCATATATGTTTCAAGATGTTGTGCACAAAATTTTAGCTTTGGGATAGAACTGGTTCTATTTTTAATATTTATTTTATTTTTTTACTGCATGACTATATTTGCTTCAAATTGTATACAAACGTAAGTGTAAATGGCGTTTTTAACAGTATAATGGCATTGATTATTGCACAAGTTATGATAATACTTGTGATATTGAACTAGGGTGTGGAACTGCATGATGGTTCAGATAGAATAATTATAGATTTCCCAGAACTGGCTCAGGTTGATGCCTGTCGTAGAGACTTCTCGGAAAATGGATGGAGCTGGTCATTTGACCCAATTTCACCAGGGTCAATGACATAAATGTAGCTAAGATTTCCCAGAATTTTTATGATGCTGGCCAGCCTAATTTTGGGAATTCTATTCATAATCCTGAACAAACTTATTCATCATGGAGGAAAAATGTGTTGTTGGATTGATTTTAAAGGATGAATGTCACAGAAAGACATTATCAAGACAAACAGGCTTTCTGAAAATTGGTGATTCTGGTAGGTGAACAAGTGTGAATTTTTCAGAATTTTCTGAGGGGGTCATGCGGGGCACTTTCTGAAATCTGGTTGATTTGGGATGGAATGACCCTATCGCTTTTAATGGACGGTTAAAGCACCAGTTTACAAAAGGCATCTCCATTAGTGTGGATGGAGTCAGTGTAATACAGTTATTAGACTCTAACATACACTAGAACCCTTTTGTTAATAGTTTTAATTCTCTCTTGAATAGGTGTTGGATACACACTGCAAAATCTTAGGTTTTTCTTTCTGTTCTTTCAGATTACTTTTTAACTACATACTGTATCTTCTAGGATATTTCTTTCATCTGTTTCTATCGAGGTGTCCAATTGGTGTCGTCTACCACATACAAGTCTGAACATTTTCCTCTTTTCTCATCATGAAGTGAAAAACCCTTTATATCTAAAATAAATCGTAAAAGGAATCATCTCAATTCATTCAATGTCAGTTATTCAAACATACCCTGTAACAAGTTTCTGTAGTTTTCACAGCATTATTACTGTATAATGAGCAAATGCTTACTGTAGAACCTGTATACAGTATGTTGCTGTAGATCTGCAAAGCATTATGGGCAAAATTAATTGGCGGGTGAATTCTACAGTAAAATATATTTTACTGTAAATCAAAATACAGTCATTTTGAGTGGGATTTTTTTTTTTTAGCTGCCCTCTTTGGGTCATACTACGTGTTCAACATTGAATATCCAGAGGAGGCAGCCACATTACTGGAATTTATCCAGAGGTAAGCACGTTTTTGTTCATAAAATTCTTCACTAGGGATGGGAGCAAGTATTTGTTATGTGACCACCTACTCCACAAGTAAAATACTACTCAAAATGTATCTGATTTTCACAGATTTTCACCGTTCAAACTTTAAAATGTTCAGCTTCTTCAGGACATTAGTGCTTGTATTTATATTTTTCAAAAAAAAATTTTTTTAAATATTCAGCTTTTTATGCCAAAAATTTTTAATGGTTTATGGAGAAATCAACACTTCTTCTAGTACTTGATGGCAGCGCCTGCAGCCAATCAAACTTGAAGCACTTTTTGCACTTACTAAGGGTTTTTCCCTCAAGTCTAAATTCTTGCTTATGTTGTACCGCTTTGGACAAAAGCATCTGCTAAATGAAATTGTAAAATTGTAGAAATCTTCAACAAGCCACACTTTCAACTTTTTCAGCTGTATTTTCGACCATTCTTTTCAGCTCAAAGTGAATTTTAACCACCTAAAACAAAGCCCACCTAAATAAATCAATATTGGTTCAAGAGTGCGCTAAATAAAGGATATTCCCATTTTTACATCGCCATCAGACAGCCCATTCCTTTGCCTTAATATTTTCTCAACTGTATTACTTCAAAAAATCCAAACTATCACCTCAAACAGCAGTTCTTTATTTTTACTCACCATGCCAAAGATAGAAAAGCAAGAACGGCTTTTGTTGGTTCCATGAGAAATGTAAGTAAAATTTATGCGCATATCACATATCTACATGTCTTTTTTTGCTTCATCATTTTAAAACAAAAAGTTGAGTGCTTGTTTTTGTTTTGGAGTATTCAATAAAATACCCCAAATTCCCATTTCACAGTAGTCCACTACAGGGGTTGGACAAAATAATGGAAACACCTTAAAAAATCAACAAAATATAATTTAATATGGTGTAGGTCCGCCTTTTGCGGCAATTACAGCCTCAATTCTCCGAGGTATTGATTCATACAACTTGTGAATTGTTTCCAAAGGAATTTTAAGCCATTCTTCAGTTAGAATACCCTCCAACTCTTTTAGAGACGATGGCGGTGGAAATCGACGTCTTACTTGAATCTCTAAAACTGACCATAAATGCTCAATAATGTTGAGGTCTGGGGACTGTGCCAGCCATACGAGATGCTCAACTTCATTAGAATGTTCCTCATGCCATTCTTTAACAATTCTAGCTGTATGGATTGGGGCATTATCATCTTGAGGTGAAGGTGTTTCCATTATTTTGTCCAACCCCTGTATTTGCTGTGATTCAAAATACATCACTATATTACAGTACTGCAATAACAATTACAGTACTGTAATTGGTACTGTAATGACAGTTACAGTATTTTACAGGTACTGTAATTTAATATACATTAAGTATGCTGTAGAATGTAATACAGCAACTTACTTGCTAATTGCTGCCAGCAAGTCACTGTACATTTCACAGTATCCTTGTTACAGTGTACTTGAAGCTTAGAATTTTTTACCTAATTGTGTATATAGAGAGATATTCATCAGCGCTGCTCTAATGTCCTTCTGGGCCTGATTGAATCTCCCTGAATTTCCACCAAAACAATTGCACAGTGAATCCAAGTGCTCCGCTTTCAAACAGTAATACCACTATTTGCAATTCCAACTGAGGTAAAACATTCATTATTTTCATCAACTTCTTTCTTCCCAAAGGGAGAAAGCAGCAGACTCTGTGTAATTTAATTAGCCGAGCACCAACCAGCAGTAAGATTGATACGGCGGTCCCCAGGTCACTCGGTCATACATCTGTGGACCGTGCCAGGGTCTAAGTGAACCGTAACTAAGAGCTTATTGACCCTTTGCAGCTGCCATATTGGCTAATATCTCTCCATTCATTCATTTGCTCTGTGATGAAGAGTAAATGGAGCTCATGGAAAATGTGCATTAAGTACGTTGTACATGAGGATATCAGGCGATTCATCAGTGAAAAACTGAATTACTGCAAATAATTCAGTACAGATGCCGCATTGTAAGTAGGTATGTTTATCTCAGCTGCTTCTATTCGATCTCCAGAGGGTTGTGTTAAAGTCACCCCTTGATAGCCATATTCACGACTGATTTCATCTAAAATTACACAAGAAAGACACAAACCTCCACAGTTAATGGCTCAGTATAAGATTTTCATTTCTAAGATAATGAAGGTCTCAGCTCCCACATCCATGATATAATCGTCAGCAAACAAACTGGCCTGATGCAAAAAAAAAAAAAAAAAAAAAACAGACTCCAACCCAAAACATCTGAGCTTCTACAAATATACTTTACTTATCGTATCAAACAGGGTCGGCTCCTGCATAGGCTGTGTAGGTGGTTACCGAGGGCACCACCGGCTGGAGGCTATGCAGCTGGTAGGGCAATAAATAAATACATAAATAATAATAATGAGAAGAAGAATGTGCAAATCAAATGTGCAATAACTTATTTTTACCTCCCAGCACTTCATTTTTTTTTGATACAGTACTAGTAGTAAAGCACTTTGAGAACTTTACAGTTAGCCAAAGTGCCATACACGAATCATAAAACAAGGAAATAAATGAGTAAATAAGTAAGTAAAAGCAGTGATAATACAGGGTGCAAAGTGGGCTAAGAACAACAAAATACAACCATCATAAAAACAAAGACAAATTAAAATCTGATAAAAACAGCATAGGAAATATAAAAGAAAAATAAATAAATAAATACATAAATAAATAAATAATTTTTTGTTCATGTCTTTTTTTGGACTCCGTGACTCAGGGAAATGCACAAGAATTCTAATGTACCTATACGGTGATGTATCTGTGCAAATGGCAAATTAATTCTATTCTATTCTATTCTATTCTATTCTATTCTATTCTATGAGGAAGAAGAAGAAGATGAAGAAGAAATAATAGTAATTAAAATGTCGTGCAGAGCATCCAGGTACGGGTTGCATAATTTATCACCATAAAAAGGCCGTCCAAGCCCTCAGGTGCACAATTTCAAAAGCGGAGGTGAAAAAGAAATCCAATTACAGAGGTATGTAATCTTTTATACCGTAAAAAAAAAAAAAAAAAAAAAAAAAAGTCAATGACTAGCTACAGTTAGCTAAATTGAAAAGAAGGAAAGTTGGTTAATGCTACTGTAGATGATTTGTTGTGTGACAGCTGCTAAGGATTGAGACATGCGGTTTACTGCTGCTGAGATGGTTAATATAATGTTAAATTACTGTTGTTAGATTGTAATTTATAATAAGGGATTATCTTATCATATCCTATGCTATTTTATTTTAGCTTCTTAAATCCATATCTCGTCTAGGACACCAAAATGGCTAGAAACTCATCTCTGTTGAGTATTGTGCCAATTTGAACATTCAAAAATGTTTAACTCTAACTCTATGTATATAAATATTTACATCAATATCAAATTTCGCATTTTCTTTCATATTTCATTTCTCACTTGTGATTTTTTTCTCCCTGTCTTTTTCTTAGCACTTGTGTGTTATATCTTGCTGTTGTCAACTGTGAAATTTCCCCATGGTGTGATCAACAACATGTTATCTTATCTTATCTTATCTTATCTTATCTTATCTTACCTTATCAAAAGACTTTCTTATTCATTTCCCCAGAAAAGGTGAGATGCTGTGTTCTTAGCACCACTTTTCCAACTATTAATTTTTTTCCTAAATTATTTTCCTTATAGTGGTATATGGTATATTCTTGTTTAATATACTTTGTTCTATTATGAATGAAATATTAAAGTTGTATTGTATTGGTACTTGTGTAAAATACGAATGAAACCAAAATCATTCCATTCCATTTTTTTTTTTAGTTTATTTCGAATATGCAACAAGACAAAGTAATCTTACTTAGTCCTTAAAATAAAACAGTTTAGTAAAAAGTCATGGAAAAAAACAAAAAAACAAAACATACATATACATGACATCATTTGCACATTTGAAAGGAGTGGGAGGAAGTATCGGCTCTGTTTTATGTATTAATGTAAAGAATCATATAGTCTATTATATGAAGTTTTATAGTGTAGCTACATCATTTTGACCTAATCATTTTGAAAGTAGCTTGCAAGCTGAAAAACTGTGGGCACCCTGATTGTAAAGAATTGTTGTTGCTGCTCATGTTCATGACATATTAACCCTTTCATGCATAGTGGTCACTACAGTGGACAGTTACTCTACAGCTTTACTCTTGTATATTCATGGGTTTTGTTGTTTTAGTTCCATATCAGCCAACACAGTGGAGCTTATGCATCGTCTCATAAATAGCAATTCATACCATTACTGTAACTTTGCTGTTGCTGATTGGTTCTTGAGTGGAAATCAATTGTTAATATTTATTTTTGCATATTATCTCCATGAAGTGAGTAATAACTAGTATTAGAATAGGTTAAAATGTGAGAAAACATCAGATTAGCAGCATTAAACGTGGTTTCATTTCACTGTTTCATATCACTTTATGATATTGGATTTAAATACATGTTTCTTTGCTTCAAGAATAAAATTCATGGTGTAGCTGAGTGGACATTTTTGTAACTCCATGAAAAACAGGTTGATTAAAAAAAATTCAGTCACAGGTTTTTTTTTCATGCCTAAAGAGGAATAAAAACACTCAGGAAAAAAAAAAAATCTGGATTAAGGTTCTCATAATTCATGCATGAAAGGGTTAAAGTCCATGTGTTCACTACATTCAGTTTTATCCACAGTTTTATGTTTATGAACAATGGTTTGTTCCAGCGTGTGTACCAGTTTGTAGTCATTTTTGCAGGAGACAGAGGAAGAAAATATCTGTTTAATAAAATATCCATGTAGACAGGGCATACATTCTATTCACTCCGAGGTGAAATGAAAACCAGAACTTAAAACAAAAGCACATAAAACTACTAAAATCTACAGTCTATGGCTCAATCTGCACGTTCTCTGAGTGAACAAAGAAATAAATCTCTGTATTTCTGCCAAAAAGTCAATTATCTTTATCGTGTCTTCAGCTATTAGCCTGTTGTATCAAAACGTTAGTGCACCCTTGATCTAAATGAACAACTAAAGCAGTGTCATGACAGCACCAGTGACAGTCATTTAATACATCGTCTGACATCTGACTCGCTGTAACTTGACTGTCATTTTCATTAAGTAGCTGATCAGGTGTCTTGGTTTCACATGAAATTCATCTGCTGAAGCTGCAGATCATTCATATCCACCACTGGAGCTTCACTCAGGTGAGATTTTACAGATGTATATTATTGGTAAAAAGAAATAAAACAGGGTCTCAGAGGCATAATCCGTATCTGTTCCATCTGCTTTTGGCCCCGCTACCAAATAACAGCCAGACTTTGATTTTTCCTCCCAGTCCTATGACTGTCCTTGCTTTCCTGTTACACTCCTATCTGCTGTGTAATTGGCGAGTGTGGCCCGCCACCTGAGACTCCCTTTAACCTCCCCAAAAACAAGAGAAGAGTGAAAGGGGGGATGAGATTCTTTCTCCACAAAATCAGCTTGTTGAAAAGTAGGCCACTGAGCCGCCTGACACTTTTGTGATGGTGGTTGGAAACCCAGAGAACAGCTTAATATGTTCCACAGTGGATATGGCATTTTAGAATAAATAAAAAAATCGGCTTCATCCACTAGACTGCGACATATCAGAGTTTTCTTCTGAAGCCACTCTAGAAATTAGATCACTGTTACTGGTTTGCAATAGTTGAAGGTGAAGTGATAATAATAACACTGGTCAACAACAAATTTATTAAGTTTTTTGAGCTGATTTAGGATAATTTTGGTGTGTAATTTTGGTGCTGAATCCAAAAATCACATTAATTTTGCTCAGTCAGGTCAACTTTCTGAACTATGCTACATATTGGCTTTTTAACATTTTTGCTTACATTTATGGGCATTTTCACATCATATGATACAAAATTCTTTCATATTTCTTGCAATAAACGAGTTCTGAAGATTTTACTTTTGTCAATTTATGATTGTTTTTTTTTAATATTACAGGAGAATGAAATGGCTTCGACTAGAAGATCTTGCAAAAATAAGCCTGACGTATTCTGCTACATCTGCAGTGAATACATAATAAAATAAATACATCCTGTTAGAAAATTATTTTTTTTCTCTTAAAACCTATTTTGGATGAGAACTATATAAAAAAAAATCAACTGATAAAGTCACAAAAATGTAATCAATTTTGTGAGAAAATCTAATTTTTCAAAATCAAATGAGCAAAAAAACCTGACCTGACTGGAAAAACAGATGTCATTTTTGGATTTAGCGGTGCAAAATGGTCCTAATTCAGTTGAAAAAACCTAGACAACTTGCAAAACACATTTTTTTGTAACCCAGTGTAATAGTAGAAATAATAAAAATGTTCTGAATGAATGTGAAGATATACTGGTGTTCTTTCAGGTAAATCCATATGTTCCCTTAACCCAGTGTTTTTCAGCCTAGGGGTCGGGACCCCACGTGGGATCACCTGGAATTCAAATGGGGTCACCTGGAATTTCTAGTTAATTGATTTAAAAAAATAAATAAAAATTACTAAAAAATACATGTTGAGTTGAGAGAGACAATCCCAATACATCAAAGACATGATAAACTGTGAAGCTGAAACTGAAGCACTGTGGTTCTGTTTATCTTTCAAATGTTCATTGTGGTCAGTTTCAGATGCTGCAGCTCTTTCATAATTCATAGTTTGAGTTATTGTTTGTTCACTATTAATTGTCAGCCTTGTAAATACAAGCTGGACTGACTGTACATATCCTGACCAAGGAAAATGAAATTCTCTTTTGTGCAGTAATCTACACCTTGCTTTTCTGCCTCCGTCCGTAAAAATATACATTATATCGACTAAATGTTGTCTAAAATTAATATTTATTTGCAACATAGTATAGCAAACTATTACATGATCACAAACAAATTAATTTTAGCAAAAAAAAAAAAAAAAAAAAGGCTCCGTTTTGATTGTCTGTGGTCACCAGAAATTTGTGATGTTAAAATGGGGTTATGAACCAAAAACCGTTGGAAACCACTGACTTAACTCAAATAGAATAGAATAGAATAGAACAGAATAGAATAGAATAGAATAGTCAGTAGTCATTTGTCACATATGTAAACATGCACCGAACACCGAAATTTGCTGTCTGCCTTTGACCCATCACTAGATCATGCATCACACACACTACATGCTAGGAGCAGTGCATTCACCATGCCAGGCGCCCGGAGAGCAAACGTAGGGGTTAAGTGCCTTGCTTAAGGGCACATCAGCCAACAACTCTCCGCCAGTCCAGGGAATGGAACGGGCGACCCTCAGGTCACAAGTGACTCTCCAGCCATCTAGGCCCCCTAATTTTATGGCACTTTCCAAATGAAATTTTCTCTCTATTTGACCTTTCTTAAGTGATTCATGATCATTTATTATAATATCCTCTGAATTTTGCATTTTTCACTGTAAATTGTGTATTTTCCTACATTTAATTTCCTATACTTAATCTAGATGCTCACAAAAAATCAGTGTAAGTTCAAAGTTTATTGTATCAAAACAGAGAAAACTGAAGACAAAGTTACATTTACAGCAAAATATATCATTAACTGAACATAAAAATAAACATTTACAACTGCTATCGTGTCAAACTACATTGGTTTTACTGGTGGCTAACATGTTCGACAGCTTTTCAACCACTAATTCTATCAGTATATTGGAATAATTCAGGTGAAATGCATTTTGTCATCTTTTCATGGTCATCAGATATGACCCATTTGGACATTCAGAGGCTCCATAGTTACCATGGAAACACTGTCATCTTCTACAACATTGATTCACCAGTGAAACCCATGGAGTTGGATCAATGACAGTGGATGGAGACACTGGGTTTATATTCAGTTAATGATAGATTTAAAGAAAAAGGGACTTTGCAGTTTTGGGGAACATAATGAAATTGAAATAAATACACAAGTTTTTAACTTTTGTAATTATGAGCTAAGGTTAGTTTTGTATTGCATGTTATGTAAATGTTCTATATTGTGTGTGCACCTGCTCAGGGACAGCAGATGAAAAGTAGCTCTTAGCATGGTGCAAAACATCTCTTCTCTTTGAGATTAATGTATTTGTACATTGTCCCAAAAAACGAAATTTTTTCAGCCGTTTTGAAGTGATAACTTTTGAATGTTATTGAGTTTTCATGAGCATCTAAATTAAGTACAGGAAAAAAAAAAGGAAAATACATGATTTGCAGTGAAAATGCATGATATAGAAAATAATATCATAATAAATGATGATAAATTACTGAAGTAAAAGTTAAATAGTGAGAAAAATTAATTTGGGAACTGAGAAAAAAGTAGCACTGGGTCTTTATGGGTTCATTAGGAAGTCGCTACAACAAATAAATAAATAAATAAAAATTGTACTTGATGCAGTGGAAATGCATCAGTTAGGGTTAAAGAACTTTAATCACTGCAATAATTACAAAATAGGAGGTTCTGAACTGAGTTATATCCAGGTGGTGACCTTTTTTGGGCCATGCTGTGTGTATAATTCAACAGAAAATGGATTATCAATGTATTTAAGGATTATTCCAGGCACTTGCACACAGGCTCAAAATATTCACATTGTTGAAGCGGCAGAGACTGGCACATCCTGACTATGGGTCACGCTCCAAAAACACTGGATCCTGCCACATTTTACATACTGCAGCAACACAGTCTTCTGAACCCTGTGCCCTCAATTTGTAACAAAAGGCTTTTTAAAGATTTTTAGTCTCCAAGGCCGAGCTGAGTCAGCGCTTAAGACGTCATCAGGGTGGTTTGAGAAAAGCCAAGAAGTTTGGCGCACACCAGCTCCACTTCTATTTCTATTGTATTGGATTTACGAGACAATACATTGACTCTCAGGATTTTGTCGACATTTGTTGTAATATTTGACCAATTTGAAGCAGAAGATATTATATGTCTAGGCTTTTATTTGGAACAGGATTTGAAGATTGGAACCAGGAACTATCTGATTGGATCTAACACCTCTTTTGTTTCTAAGAGTCCCTAAAAACAGGACAAAGGGGCTAAAAATTAAAAATTCAAACCAGATGTAGAATAATATTATGAAGTAAGTTTGGAAGCACTTTGGGTCTGTTTTGAAGATAAGTATTTACTGAGATAAAAGAGAAACAATTTTTATGATAAAATACATTTTTATATTTTTATATTATTTTATTACAAATATCTGCATGTAACACGGTAAAAAGGACACGAAAATTACACGCCCCTATTTTTTTTTTTTTTTCAAATATGTTTTTATTCTCTCATAGGTACATTTTGGAAATCGATCTAATTTATGCAAGGCAAAGTGTTTCACAAAAATGAATCACTCACGATTTATGTGTGTTTAAATGGGCAGATTCCGCATGTAACGCGAGCGGACACAATGGGTTACATACAAAACCTGGAATGAGACTGAGATTCATGAAAAACCCACATGTCTGGATTAGAAAAACCACTAGGATTGTCAAATTTAACACAGTGTTCTTAATTTATAGAGGTATATAAGACTATTTACAGCCATGTTTTCAAGATCAAATGCACTGACACCTAGGTAGCGTTTCCTGTCCCAATTTTGGTCTTATTTTTGGCCCCGGTATTGTATTAAAAAATCATTAATTTTGGGCTGGCTCAGAGGAAGAGTATAATTTTTTGGCATTTATCTGAGGTCATCATTAGGGACATCCTGAGGGGAAATATGTCTAAATTTCTCTTTTATTATTGGGTCTAAAAAACTGGAAAAGTGCCAGGTACCAAAATGAACCCAGTTTCATAGAAGGACTCCTGTCTAAATACAGTATAAATAAAAATGTAGAGTAATATTGAAACTTTGTGGCCTGGCATTCTTTTACAGCCCATTGGTGTTACTGGTAATCACCTGGTTGTCTATTTTGGATGCACTCAGGTCATACAGTGAGTGGCACATGCAGATGAGTAAAAGTTATGTTCATTTAAGCCACGGCAACAAGGGTTAAACTGTTGAGATTAAAAAAACAAAAAGTAACGAGGACAAATATGGCAATTTTTTTTTAAACCCAGCACATTAATCTGACCCTGAGCATCAGTTAGGTGATGATTAACTGCAAATAAATAATGTTCTGTTTCTGATTTCAGTTTATTTTTGTTATTTGGCTCTATTTTTCTGGGTTTCCTGTTGGAACACCAGAACACATAACCCGCCAACTCCTTTAGTTACAGTGATGTCATGAGAGGAAAACGAAAGAGAAGCATACAAATGAAGAAATTTTCTCTTATATAATGTGTACTGCTGAGGTTACAACTTAAAGACGACTCAGCTATTCCTGCTTTTAATGGGCGAGGTGGAGGTTGAAAACCCTATCCATATGTGTGCAGAATAACAGAATAACATAAATACATTTATTTGTGCTGGATGAAGAAGAAACCGGGCATGCATTCATCTTCATCTTGTTAGCCAACGTTAGCGTCGCCTGTAGTCAATTAAAATGTTTTTTCTTTTCCATCCCCCTTTGCTAATTAATAGTGGTTCTAATTTTTGTGCATATTCATGAATTAATCTTAATGTATTGTAAACAGCATGTACATTATGTGAAAGAAGTAACTCACTGTTTAAATGTCCTCTGCATGAATGTGTCCTGTCTGTCCACAGTGTTAAAGTCTATAATATGTATTAGTTGTTATTATTGGCTGGGTTTCATAAAAGGCTTAATATGTATCATTCACGCATATTTGTGTACATACATCAGGTTTTGACATTTGTGTTATGTTCTGAGCTAGTTGTTAAATGATGTAAGCTAATTCCATTTTGTTACGCAACTATTGCCTCAGCATCGGCCGGCATCCAATGATAAAGTGTAGAGGTCTTAGGTCGGCTTTTATTAAGTTCTCACCAAGGTTATTAACATTAACGAAAACTAACGAAATGATGAAAACTAGAATTGTAAAAACATTTTCATCAACTGAAATAAAAAAAAAACTATAATCAACCCTTTCATGCATAGTGGTCACTACAGTAGACAACTATTCTACAGCTGTTCTCTTATATATTCATGGGTTTGGTTGTTTTATTTGCACATCAACCAACACAGTGGAGGTATATGCATCATCCTATATACTGTAATTCATACAATACTGCAACTTTGCTGTTCTTGATAAACATTATCTGCAGTGACATGTTTCAGTGTAAATCAATGGTAATTGTTATTAGACTATAATTAACAGTTTTCTTACTATAAAAGGTGTTTTTTTTGCATATTATCTTCATAAAGTGAGTAATAACTAGTATTAGAGTATGTTAAAATGTGAGAAAACAGATTAGGTGCATGAACAGTGTTTTTATTTCATAGTTTTCACACAGTTTATCACTTTCTGATGATGGGATTTAAATACATGTTTCTTTGCTTCAAAAACTAAACACGTGGTGTCCAGCGGAGTGTACATTTTTGTAACACCATGAAGAAAATGTCCATACAAAAATTTCAATCACATTGTTTTTTTCATGCCTAAAGAGGAATAAAAACACTCAGGAAAAGAAATCTTGACTGAGGTTCTCATAATACATGCATGAAAGGGTTAAACGAAAAAAAACATAACTAACTGAAACTGTATTGTGTGCTTACGAAACTAACTAAAATGTATAAAAATTATGGATCAAATCCCCTTCGTTTTCGTCTTTGACAATGTCGGATTGATATGAATTCGATTTATTTCCCTCAAGCAATTTTAGCTGCTGACACCATATGATATTGAATGGTCCGTCACTTCTCGTCACTTGTGGTTTACAGTCGTCTGGTCCCCACTCTACCTGGAAACATGGAGACTAAAGTTGGGAGAAAACAGCAGAGTCCTGTCTGGGATTTATTTGAATACAACTACGAAGAAGAGAAAGATAAAAAAACTAAAACTAAACTAAAACTAAGCATTTAGAAAATCAAAAACTAATAAAAACCAGTAAACCTGCTCTAAAAATGAATTAAAACCAACCAGACAGACAGACAGACAGACAGACAGACAGACAGACAGACAGACAGACAGATAGATAGATAGATCGATCGATAGAGCGCCTGGAGTGCTGCTGCTTCTCCAGGAAATGAGCAGTACCATGAGTTTTCAAAGTGCGGTAATCAAACATGGTTATCATGATAATTAGAATTTAAACTGTAATACTAACCGTTGGGAATTTTACTGTGGTTTATCGTTATACGGTAATCGTTACATCCCTATTTCTAAGTTATTGTGATATTATTTTACTGGTCTGACCCATTTGAGATCAAATCAGGTTGTATGTGGCCCCTCAACTGAAATGACTTTCACACTCCTGTTGTAAATCAAATAACGGAACAATATATACTGATCAATTCACATTTACATTCTGGTGCAAACAGATATAGTGTTAAATTTTTTCATTTAGCTGTAAATATGTAAATATTGGCTCCTGGCTATTAGTTTGACTCTGGGGAAGTATTATAGGTGAGATTTCTAAAGCCAATAAAGTCATCAGGTAGGTGCAGATTTCTTCACTGGAGCCGGTGGCAGCCTGCAGGAGCTGCGAATGCACTATATTTACGATTGATTAATGATATGTAGTGAACTGTGGCTGCAATAGTCTGAGCCGTGGCTAAAGGAGTAATGACTCCCCCAGACTAGCTCAGGGGAAGACAGCAGAAAGCGTCTCCATTAGCCACGGTGGTAACCAATCAGTGATGCACTTTGGACATTATTGTCAGCAGTAAATCACATTTAAGGGAGGATGAGTTTCTACCTGAGGTGGGATTAGTTTATTAGGAAGAGAAGGTCTGACATTCAACAATGCCAGACAAGACAAGATGCACCCTGTTAAGACTCGTGAACTGGTGTTGACATTTATGGAGCTCACGTGCACACTCACATCCCGGCATGTATCACACTCACAAAGACCACAAATGCACCACCTCGACAGTGAAAACGATCGTCCGTTTCTCCAAATGAGACGCATTAGAGCCGTGAGTCATTACAGACGCTCATCAGCCAGAGAGGACAGACATCATCAGCTGTGGGAAACGCGAGATAACGACGGTCAGGAGGGAAGATGAGGATACGGTGGTGACCTCAGCCGCAATGGTCAAGCAATGTGTCACGTGACGGTGCCCTGATGATGGACAGACCGGGTGTGATGATCCGTGTCTCTGTTCAATGAGGTAGACAGCGGAAGCATAGGTCCGCTGTGTGTTTATGAAGAGGCAGCAGGTCTACGGTATGTCCACAAACAAGATAATTGAGCCCGCAGGTAGATGGAACAAGCAGGTCAAAGCAGGAAACACAGACCAGTGGACAAACATCACACTGATCCATTTAACCATGTTATGTTCTGATATTGAATGGAAAATGTGTCAAAAATACACTTTATTGTCATATTAAATTTTATTTGACAGAGAAAATACATTAGGGCATTGTTACATAAATAAAATGTAATGGCTGCAGTAGTTTGTCCCTTGTAAAAAAAAAAAAAAAAAAAGAACACTAAAGCAAATATAAAGACTGCAACAACATTAAATCAACATAAAGACTAAATAATTGACAAAACATATGCACTTAGATCAGTGGTTCCCAACCTTTTGACCCCAGACATACAAAACAGAGACTTTTTTTTTTTTTTTTTGCTAAAATTAATTAATTTTTGATCATGTAATAGTTTGCTATACTATGTTGCTGATAAATTATAATTTTAGATGACATTTAGTCTATAGAATGTATATTATTATGGACGGAGAAAGAAAAGCAAGGTGTAGATTACTGCACAAAGTGAGAATTTTATTTTCCTTGGTCAGGATATGTACAGTCAGTCCAGCTTGGATTTACTAGGCTGACAATTAATACTGAACAAACAAGAACTCAAAGTATGAATTATGAAAGAGCTGCAGCATCTGAAACCGACCACAATGAACATTTGAAAGATAAACAGTACCACAGTGCTTCAGTTTCAGCTTCAGAGATCGTCATGTCTTTTATGTATTGGGATTGTCTCTCTCAACTTACGATTGATTTTTTATAAGTAAGTTTTTAGTTTTATTTTTATCAATTACTAGAAATTTCACGCGACCCATTTGAATTCCAGGCAACCCCACGTGGTGAAATATTATTCTAATTTGGATGGTTGAATTCTTGGGTTTAATCACAGGTTAGTCAGTATTAGTATTAGTCTGTATTAGTTAGGATTCCTTTGTGTCACTAGATTTTCTTTGTTTCACTGGTCAGTCGTAAATTTCTTAGGATAGGTCACATCTTGGTCACATACTAAACTGACAGATTTACAGGGTGGGGAAGCAAAATTTATAATATTTTGAGGCAGGGATTGAAAGACAGTGTACGACCAATTAGTTTATTGAAAGTCATGAGAATTTATTTCCCACAAGAAAATTTACATAATAGAAAATGTTTTATTCTATGTGTCCTCCTTCTTTCTCAATAACTGCCTTCACACGCTTCCTGAAACTTGTGCAAGTGTTCCTCAAATATTCGGGTGACAGCTTCTCCCATTCTTTAATAGTATCTTCCAGACTTTCTCGTAATAGTTTTGCTCATAGTCATTCTCTTCTTTCCATTATAAACAGTCTTTATGGACACTCCAACTATTTTTGAAATCTCCTTTGGTGTGACGAGTGCATTCAGCAAATCACACACTCTTTGACGTTTGCTTTCCTGATTACTCATATGGGCAAAAGTTTCTGAAAAGGTATGGATAATGTGTTAGGTATGATTATGACATCAATATATGTTTGGTTTCAAAACAACTGACGTAGTGCCTGCTGAGAAAAAACAACTAAATGTTCATTGTAAATTTTGCTTCCCCACCCTGTATGTTTACAGGACTTAGGTTTTATCTTAGGCACACTATTAAATACACATTCCCCCAGCTGATCGTAAACAACAAGAGATAAGGGGTAAACACAGTCATTATGGGGTTTTTGCATTGAGCTGAGGAATTACATCTGCTTAACTTTAGAGTAAGATGACACCAGTCCATTTTCTGTGATCCAACCCACAAATGGTTCAGCCCATAGTTTGAAGATGAATTTACAAGGATTATAAAAGTGAGGTGGACTGCAAGGTTCAGGGTCCATTTCCCCACTTGGGGTGTGGATCCTCAGCTGAGTTATATTTTGTTTGTGATCAGATCAAGTCAACAAAAATTTATAAAAATGAGACCTAAAGAATCCGGACTTATTCTTGGAGCTTCCAACAAAAGAACACACTTACAGTAGGGTCCTGACCCCAAGGTTGAAAAACACTGACTTAAATGCAGATCATGACATAATGAAATGGCAGTTCAGGTTCATTCATGTATTAATTTTCTCAGCAACCAACAGGTGAGGTTGGTGTGTACCACAGGTGCCAAACATATGGTCTGTGGAATGAAGTTGTGAAATGCAAAAATGACGCTTATAATATTAACGTTCAAAGGTGTCGAAATTATTTTAGTTCAAGGGCCACTATATTACTGACCAATCATAATAACCTATAATGACAAATCCAAATTTTTCTCTTCTCTACTTTTTCCAAAATCTCTACTTTGGCTGGACTTAAAAATAATCATTTTCAGTGACCTAACCTGAAGTTGTCCTGTGGATGTAAGGCTAAAATACATAAGAAAAATCGAAGTAAACTCAAAGGTTATTTTATCAAAACAGAGAAAACTGAAGAAAAAGTGACTTTTTTAGCAAATCTATCATGAACTGACCCTAAACCAAGTGTCTCTATCCACTGGCATTGATCCAACTCCATGGGTTTTACTGGTGAATCAATGTTGTAGAAGATGACGGTGTTTCCATGTTTACTACAGAGCGTCTGAACATCCAAATGGGTCATATCTGATAACCATGAAAAGATGACAAACTGCATTTTACACCAGTTATTTACATGTATTGATAAGATTAGTGGATCAACAGGTATTTAACTTTTTATATGATATATGTTACATGTACTTAATAAATTCTAAAAAGTCAATACATTTTACTAATTCTGACACACCCTGTTCTTCATCAGTACCTAAGTTGATTTTAATTCATATTTGTTTACACTTTGTAAGCGTAAATGTTATGTAACCATGTGCTCAGGATGGCTTAGTACGATATTTAGTGCAAGTAACAAAGTCATCTGTAACGGATCAAAGAAAAACACATGCAAAGTTCACATAGTTATCTATAATTTATGACTAATTTAGTATAAAGTACCTTAAAATAGGTATAAATATCTTTACTTTCTGTCATTTTTATTATCCAGTCCCAAGTACAACCATTAAAAAAGATTAAAAAAAAAACACAAATTTCAAGTTAATGGATTAAATACATAAAATCTCCAGGCCCCAAACTTTACGTCCAATAAAAATTACTGTTTGGAAAAGGTAGTATAAAAATCTATGCATAATAAAAAGTAAAATATGGAAAAAAGCACTTTATATATCAAATGTTCCATTTTTTACTTTTTTTTTTTTTTTTTTTTTTTTTTACAATATTTCAAAAAATGAGAAAATTGCAATTCTGAGATGTGCCTTCACTGAGCAGATATGCCGTCGTCATATGGATGTGAGTTTATGTCAACAAGAATTTTACAAAACCAAAAACAGATCCAAAAACGAGACAAAATTTGCTAAAAATAAATAAAAAATAAAAATGAGCTAAATAGGGCATTGGGGGACAATTATTTTTTTTTATTTTTTATTTTTACCACACACCAAATGACCAGGCCCATTTACAGATCTGACACTGAAAGAGTCAGTGCCTCACCAGCCATGAACCTCACCGTACATCACTGCCAGCTACGTGCATACATCCTCATATTTTTACCAAACTTAATTTTTTGCCCATTTCCTTTTGAGCCTTTGAAAATTTAGGAGACAGGGGTTAAACTCCCGAAAATGAAATTCCACACTTTAATCACATACTTTGTTTCATGTCAACTCCACTATGTTTTGCACAGAGGCAAAATTATAGAATTTTTGTCACTGTTGAAATACTTATAGACTTATATAAATTGGAACATGCTTAGCTTTCATCAGTCATCACAATAAATGCCGTAACGACTTCCTGTTATTACACCCTCATGTTTCCCAAAGTGTTTTGCTGCCTTGAAGCCATTCCATTCAAACCATAAAAGTATCTGGTCATGAAAACAAACCGACATCTGTGTTCATTTGTTCAGCTTTAGTATAAGTCACATGACACCGCAGCAGTTGTCCATTCACATTTTATACACTATGATTCTTGTACATAAAGCATGTGTATGCAAAGAGTGTGTATGTGTGCTCCGCATGTGTGTATGTGTTTACAACACTCTTGCTGGAGAGCAATTATGTAAATGAACGTATTTGAGGTGTAAGAGCGATGAGTCGGCTGCTAGCATCTGTCACAGTCTGTCTGTTAGTTACAGCTCAGTCTCATCCACCAGAGACATGAATCAACAGCGACAGAGATGGACAGAGTGTAGTAAAAAGAGGGAAAAGGCAGGAAGCAAAGAAGGAAAGGAAGTGACAACCTGCCTGCATGTGGTTTTGTTGCCTGCAAATTATATTTCACTGCCTGTAGGAGCCTGTCAGGCAGCTTTAATTTAACAAAAACATGACAAAACACATCTTTATATTTATAGGGGAAAGCTCACATGACACGTCAGTATGCAGATAATGAATAAAACTCTGCCATTCAACTGATCCTTGAGGTGTTTTATCTGTGCACCTTCATTCAAATGAGCCTATTAGATAAGAATGAAAATAAAATATGTCCAGAATAGAGACCAACACCCCATAAATAAAAATATCCATGCTTCCACTGTTATTATTTTCAATATGTATGAGTAGCTCTTTTCATCATGACATGAAATGATGCAGTTGGGCCAACAGTTTTCAATTAACAATAAGAAGTGTTCCCATTATGTGATCGTTTACATTATTACAGATGTATTAAGTTTTCATTAACTAACATATGGCGAGCTGTTTGTCCTGCTTCATATCAAACAGTCTTTACACATTGGAGGCTTTTATTTCTTGCAGTTCATTTGAATGTCATTATTTTCTGAGCGTTCACCACATGACTAAAGGCATCAACCAGTCATGTTGTATGAAACAGACATCTTACTATCACAATGGTGAATTTAGACACAAACATGATAAAGACATTTAGCGCATTTAGTGCAGGACACAGTTATAAAAATAGCTTTGTTCCTGTCGCCGTCACTGAGCTCAATAAGAAATAGTGACATTGCACTTTACTAACTTTAGTTTTTTATTCCATTTCTTTGCTCTATTTATTTTTATTGTGACTTCAAATCTTGAAATTTTTAAATTTGTTTTAATTTTATGTTCTTATCCTGGTTTTTATCCCAGATTGTTTTTACCTTTTCTGGTTTTTATTCTGTTTCATTGCATCTTGTTTTTATTTATTTGATCTTATTTATTTATTATTTTACTTATCCATGCTGCTATACGATGAATGGTGGAACACTGAGCATTTTGTCTTGTCTTTTTGTCCTGTCTGTAAGAGTGATCAAGTGCCTGTCTTGCATGTTCCATGTATGTGTTGTTGTATTGCCAAGGTGATCACCTAGACTGCAAAACAAATCTACCTAGGGGTATAAATAAAGTAACCTTGACCTTGACCTTAGCTGAAGGACAACATGTCTCTTCGGCAGTAACTACACTATTGGGATGGTGAGGATTCTGTAATGTTAGCATTGTAAATCAGAATCACAAGTATAACGCAGGTACATGGATGCAGACACGTCTGTGGTTGTCTTTGCCTCCAGCATGCTTTATCACGTTGCTAAATGTTAAATTGGAATCCAAATATTTAGGTTGTTTTTTGGTTTTTGTAAAATATGCAATACAAATATGAATATAATCCAGTAAGTATGATACAAGATAATGAAACAAAGTCTTACAGTTGCAGAAAAATTATTAGACCATCAAAAGTCATCAAAAACAATGGTTAAGCAATCAAGTACTAACTCCTGAGTGTATCAGGTGACTAAAACAGGCATAAAATAAAACATGGAATGTCTAAAAGTACTGTTTTTGGCAGTACAATGTCAAGCAATTGACGTAAAAACTGAAGTGATTTTGGTTATTATCAAGAAAACTATGGAAAATGGCTAGATACCAGCTCTGAAATTAAACTCTTATGAACTGTTTTTGTTGTTATCCTTATATTTGCCCAAACAAATGTAGTTTTAGTTGTACCAGGCGTTAAAATGAACAAGAGTTTGAAGAAAACAAGGGGTGGTCTAATAATTTTTTCCGCGACTGAATGTGGTTTTTCAGGAACAATACCAGGAAAAACAAGACAAAAATATTACTGTGATGCACAAATACACCCACAAAGGGTAGAATTTACTGAAAACTACTGCCAAGTAGATTCACGATGTCACTGAGGGAATATTCATATGTTTGGCACACAATCGACACCTTTCTAAGTAAATAAGCCTTGTTGGAAAAATGTTCAATTTACAAAAGATGCAAAAATAATAGATTTTTTTGTTTTTGTTTTTTTAATTCAAAAATTTTTTTTAACTTTGACCTACATTTCCCAAACTGTAATCAGATCTATTCTGGGTCACTGGCAATCTATAAACCAAATTTGGTATGAATTCAATCAATAGTTTTGCTGCTAGAGTGCTAACAAACAAACAGTAACATATAATAATCACCAAAAAAAAAAAAAAAATAGGACCAATGGCCCCTTTAGCTTACCGGCCAAATTAAAAGCTTTGGGAAATGCATCCAGATGCCATTTATTATCACCCAGTCATGTGTATTTATTATATTACAGAAATAGCCCATGTTTTCGTCATATTACAATCAGATCTGTAAAAAATTCAAATTCCAACTTGATATCATTGATACTGATTTATTGGATCAATCCACTTCCTATCTCTTATAATGGGAAAATTTTTCAAAGTTGCACCAAATCCAGAATCAGATCCGGATCCAAATAATTTCAATACCTTGCACTGACATCATCATACAGAAGCTGTATACCAAGTTTGAAGTCAATCAGAACTGGAGTTTAGGAGAAGAAGATGATTGAAATGTTTTCCCCATAAGAGCCCATGTTAAATTTTCCGTAAGTTCCCAGATCCAGAAGAAGATCCTGATCAGCATGTGGACATTATGTTTTGGTCATCTCCCCATCAGGGCTGGACTGTAGAAATTTACACTGGATATCATTTATATTACTGAGTTATTGCATCGATCCACTTCCTATCTCTTTTAATGGGGAAATTTTTCAAAGCCGCACCAAATCCAGAATCAGATCTGGATCCAAATAATTTCACTAACTTTTGTTGACATCATTATAAAGCAGCTGTATACCAAGTTTGAAGTCAATTGGAATTGTAGTTTCGGAGAAGAAGATGATTGAAATTTTTGTAACGGACAACAGACGACAGATGACAGACGATGACGGACGTCGCATGACGACAATAGCTTATGGCCTGTTGGCCGGTAAGCTAAAAACCAAAAAAAAAAAACCATTGAATATCATGAATAGGTGCAAAAATGCAGCAGTCTGCAGGTGCTGAGGCTTACATAGTCAAATTAGAGGTCACAATACATTGCTTTTACATTGACTGTCAGTGTTTCCTTAGTTACTACTACACGTTTTGTTTATGGTGGATGGCATGTCAAAATTGTTCACTGTAATGCAAGAGACTGAGGTGAGTAATCACAAAAAGACTTACAGATTCGTGATACTTAGGCTATGACTGAGGTTTTACAGATTTGACGAAAAATTGGTCACGAAAGTCTCCTGTACCTTTAAGTCATGTTGATCCCCATTCAGCCATCAACATGAGTGAATGATCGTAAGATTTCTCATGAGGAACAAGGATTCCTGAACTTTATCTGCCCTGTTGTGTTTGTGTGTGAGTAGACACTTGTAGTTTGGGTGTAAGTATCCCCAGGTTTTTTGTCTTGTGTATGACATGTAATTTTTTTTTTTTAGAAAAAGCAAAAGTATGCAAGGATTAAGGAGTCAATGGCCCCACTTCTGCCTTGATTTTATAATAAATGCTATTTTCTACAGTGCCTTTCCAAACCAGTGTCACAAAGCGATTTACAAAATATAATATCACAGAATATAAGTGAAGATAGGGAATTGTGAGAAATAAAACTAAATGAAATGCAATAAAAACAGGGATTTTCAAGAGATGACACACAAGATAAAACAGAAAGATCAAAGAAAATTAAAAAACAGAGGTACTATTAATCTGATGCTGAGAAGGAGTCTTTTCTCTTTGTTTTGACTCTGGGGGTTTTTTAAAATATATTTTGCTCATTTGAAGTTAACGGTGATGATGGATGTCAGAAATCTGCCTTAACTGTTCACCTGCATTTAAATGTAATATCACATAAGGCCACAGCATATGATACAGATATTTTACATACTCACAAATCCCTTTAACAATCCTGTTTATCCAATAAGGAAATCATCATCTGTTATTTCTCTCAAATTCGGAATATTTGGGATGTACATATACTGAGGCCAAAACAAAACACTTTGATATGTTGATGTTAAGATGCATATTCAGCAACAAAAGGTGCATTAAATATTGAATACAGTTTGATTTGATTTCTTTACTCCTCAAGCAATTCATAAATGACCAAAAAAGCATCATTTTTACTCCACAGTGTTCAACAGCAACTCAGTAAGCATCTCATTTATGCGTTTCTGTTCTTGACATCTGCTTTTGACATCTAAAAACACTTGGAAATTTCACAAACTTTTTCACAAGCTCTTTGTAGAGTGAAAAAAAGACTCCGACAAAGGATGAAATGAAACCAGTCCTGGTGCTTGTCTTAAACCATTCCATCTGTCCTGTTCTGTCTCCAGAACACAGAGCTCTTCCTCTTCCTTGATAAACTGTGACTCGTCTCAGCCAACGTATTGACCGAAGAGGGTTTTTTTTTCTACTCACACAATAGTTGTAATTAAATTGTACTTTACTGATGCAGAGATGTAAGACATGATGTATCAAGAGTTCATTCCAAATTCTGTCCAGTTGCACTTTTTTTTTTTTTTTTTTTACTTAGGACAATCAAATTCTGAACTTTTCTCTAGGAGCGCTGATGGAAATGGATTCATTTTATCATCAGTAACTCATAAGTAATTCCCTTAGAATGAATTGAACTTTTATGATATCATAACTGTATGACTTGCACTATCACCATACTCACTGCCATTATTTATTTTATAGTTATGTTCACTTCAGTTACTTCCAATGAGATTTTTGCATTAGCTCTTGGATTATTGTTTAAATAACATTTGTAGGAGAAAAAAGTTTAGCAAACGTACATACTTATGCATGATAATCTTCCCAAATGACAGTAATATTTACAAATTTCTAATCATAGATGTTGTCACATCATCATGGCTTCAATGTCAACACCACTAAGCCTTCAACTTGTAATGTGCTTTCAGGCACTTCTTCAAAAACCTTTCCTTTTATCCTTTTAGGCCTGATATGGTCAGTGAATGGAATAGTTTACAAGAGCAGAGCACAAGGAGGCTGTAAAGGTAGACTTGGAAAAGTTATAGTGTTTTAATGATATTAATGATATATAGTGGTTATATGTCCTAGTGATTTTCCAAACTATCAACAACAGGGGGATGTCACGTTCCAGAAAACACACAGGAGTACCAAAACCACAAATGAATGTATCCACAGACTGTATCACCCACTGATTAAAATATAAAGCTCATTGTTTACACATATCTGGATTATGATATCACTTTTTTTTTCTTCAAACTAAAGTCATAGCCACTTATTTTGGCAGTCATCTAAAATAATACTGTGTCTTATAATCTTGAAGTGCTGCATCAGCTGATAGTTTACATCAGTGTCTCTCAACCTTTTTGAGTCATGGCACATATTTTACATCAGAAAAATAACAAGGCACACCACCAAACAAAAATGTAACAGAAAGTATACGTATTGAAATATAATGCAAATCTTTTCTTGGAACGAGAAAGCTGAGAGTGGTGTGTCAACGTATGGGGTGCATATGTGAGGCATACCCGCCCCAACCCGATTCATGGGTTCTGTGGGTAACCCACTGATCCATGCATCACTAGTGAGGGGGGCTTTATCAACAGAACACACTGCATCAGGGCCAGTTCATTTTAACTTTGCAAAGGGAAACTGTTGTAGAGTGGATCATTGGCGTGTGCAGTCGTACATATCTATATCATGCCGCTCGCTAATAGTACCACTTAGGTGAAACTGGATAATCTTCCACGGCACCTGATGATTTCTCATGGCACACTTATGTTCCGTGGCACAGTGGTTGGGAAAACACTGTTTTACATTATAGCTCTGTTAGCTTAGCTCTGTTTTGACAGAAAAAACAGCCACAGTAAAACTACAAATTGCCTCTGTTTTCTTTGTGTTGTCAGTATATGCACTAAAGATGTGTTTGGCATTGTCCAAACCAGGTGAGAATGGCCATCTTAGCAAACATAATAACTAGGGATGCACCGATTCCGATACGAGTATTGGCTCCGATACTTAGTGTGTGTACTCGTATCCGTACTCGTAAAAGTAATCCGATACAAATGCACCGATACCACTTACGGCCATGTGACATTCACAGTTCAGTGCAGCAGGTACGCAGTGGTGGAATAATGTGTGGGGAGTGTGAAGAGTGTGGAGATTTTTCAAAATAAATGACGGTGATAAAAGTAACACTGACTGCAAGTAACGTTAAAGACACAGACAGATACGGACGCAGCGTTCTGTCCATCCTCTGTGTACATTCCATCCATTTTCCAGGTGCTGGCAGATGTGTACCCAGATGAAGAGGGGTACGGAGCAGTGTGGACTGCTGCCAGTGGAAGTGAAAATGAAACTTATCACTCATTTCTCTTTTCTCTTCCTGCTGAAGCTAAATTTTTAAACCTTACCACCGAAAACGCTGCAATATTAGTATCACATTAGTGTTACCTCTGTCATCTCCATGTTTGTTGTTACTGACTTTCTTCTTCTTCTTCTCAAAAAACGTTACTCTTCTTCGTGGTATTTGTCCAGTATGGATAATTAAGAGCGGCCCCCTGGTGGATTAATTGAGAAACGCTCATTCCAACACAATAAATGTCAGTAGCAGCACCTTGTTCCAGTCAGACTAATGACAAGGACAATAAAGCACATTTACAAAAGGAACTAAGAACTGGAATGGGATTATTAAGTACTCCTATCGACAAGTACTCAAATGTAAGCACTCGTACTCGGTCTGGAAAAAAGTGGTATCGGTGCATCCCTAATAATAACATCAAATAATAACTTTATATCTTCATATCAAATTCACCCGTCTAGAGGAATTGCTGCCATTTCAGCATCAAACTCCATTAATTTCATGTAGAGCATGATCATCACCAGTGCTTCTGGTTTTATCACTTCTTTGACTTTAAAAGTTGTTTCTTAGTGGTTCTCATCCCATCTCATTACTTTCTGATGCTTTGGTCGAAGGCCAGTGGTTTTGTTTTCCTCACCATGGGAGACTGACAGGCTCACTACTCCCTCTAGTGGTCACCAAACCATCATCAGTATAAATATATTCAGTTCAAATCTCTATAATCCAAAACACTGGCATGTGTGCTATAACTTCACAGCTTTTTAGAATAATTTTAGGTCATTTTTTTTAATGTTTGAAAAATACATACTACACGCAGTCCCCAAAAACCTTTGTATCCCATTTAGATATTTGTTCTCACATGCCTTTGAGACATATCTAGATACCTGCTAGAGTAACTTATGTCATGGAACAAAATGTGACAGTCTCTAATCCAGGCCTCTATGCAAAAATCCATTTAAAAAACATGACTTAGGGATAAGAGAACGAGGAAGATGGAAAGGAAGGAAGAAGAATAGTAATAGTTTAAGTCTAAGTTCTGCAGGACTTTCTTTCCATCGGACTCGGTTCTACTCGTGAGTTGTTCTAATTATCTGAGATTACCATGAACGCACTACAGATGATGAATATGGCAAAGATGAAGCCCTTTAATCATCAAGCAGGATAATCTTAACTTGCTCAAGAAAAGCCGCAGCTGCAGACTTCATTTAATTTATCACCAGTCAGTGACTAATAACCAGCTCAAGGCACTCGAGGTCACATCAAATTATATAGTGTTACTGGATGCTCCATTAATCGACTGACCTGCGGGCTATGGATCACGGGAAATGAGATGGATGCGGTACATGGGTCGTGTTCTGGTTGCATTTCCTACGTTATCTCTCCTTTTTGCTGAGAAGTATTGCAGCATTCTGTCACATTCCCACGTAAAAATACTTGGAAGGTGAATAATTTAAATAAAACAATGACTTTCACTTGGAATACTTTGACCTTACTGAGCAGCAGCACGATTACTGTGACAGTGCATCACCACAACTGTCTATGCAAATCAACCCTCCCGCAAAGATGAAACACCTCCGACATTTATCTCCATACGACCAGCACCGTAAGCCACCTGAACTCCTTTATCAGACCCTGCAAGGTCACCACATGTGAAAGGGATCTAGTGCACTCCGGTCGTCCTTGTGGAGTTTTTCGACTACACCTTTGGGCCAAAAAAAATACGTCAAGCAGCAGCGTTGGCCCTCAGCGAGATATTAACATCAAGCAGGTCCATCCTTGTCCAGAGTCACCACATAGATCAACCTGAAGGTGACAGAGAGCGAGTGCG